>NW_010293308.1:0-31025 GCF_000700745.2 Antrostomus carolinensis
GGCGGGAGCCGTGGGGCGGAGGGCGGGCGGAACAAATGCCCTTACCGTGCCTAGAAACAAACCGTCGGCGGAGACAGACCCGTGCAGGATTGATGCGCGCACGTGAATTCGCTGTTAAATGTGGTAGTGTGGCTTTGACATGCGGCAAAGGGATCTGCCAGGCTTCTCCCTCTGAGCAGGAGGCCAAAGCCTCTAACAAACGTTATAAACGTCATGGGCACGTGTTTTGTGCCAAGTTCGGCGGCCCCATCCGCGTGGGCTACGTTAGATGAGTCTTGAAATGTTTGCAGAAATCCAGTCCATAATAAAATGCTTTAAAACAAGCGATGTGAGAGCAGGCAATGAAAAAGGCACGAGAAAAATGTTCTTGAGTTCCTTGGTTGTAGGAGTCTGGTCATGTTGCATGCACTCAAAAACTAGGTAACTGCCTGGTAAGGTTGGGTATCGTTCCTTAATTAAAAGCAATCCTCTCAGACCAGTCCAAGCTACTGCAGCACACCTTCCCTCTAGTGACCATTTAGTGGTGAGAAAAATAATGCTTATTAAAAGGCATCAAAGTGCAATTTCCCTTTTATCCGTCGGATAGTATTAATGCTCTGTTGTGTGAGAAAGAATAGAGCAAAGAACAGGGAATGTGTCCAGGAGAACAAAGAGCAAATTTCCTGAAGCAAGAAGCCTCATTGCTGAACAGGCTGATGTTCACGTGCAAAATGGATGGTTTTCATTTTCTCCAGATGTAAAAAAAGTAAACCTTTTTGTTTTACCCAGATGTAAATAAAGGAAATGGAACAAGGTAAAAAATCAATGCAGACACAATCTTTAGAAGTATCTTTTCTTTAAATAAGCTCCCAGTTTTATTAGCACATAAGTGGTTTCAGCAGGTTACTATAAAACTGCTGTCTTGCTGGAAAGCAATGCTAGCTTCTGTCAGTCATGTCTTCTCGGTACAGGCAGTAAAACTGGCTGGCATGTTAGTTGTTCATCTTTCAGGCTGAATAGACGGAGGTAAAATCAGGTTTGGATTAAGGTTGCTGGAGACAATGGAAATCAATGCTTTGAGCACAAGCTGCTTGCAGGTCCCAGCAGGTTGAGACTTTCCTTGTTAACTGGTGGTGAATGAATCTGCTGAGACACAAGGCTGTGCAAAAGGCTTTCTTGAAAACTGTTATCAAAAAACCTTCCTGTCCTTGTAGCTTTTTATTGCTTTCAACAAAAGCAGGTTCTGTGAGCGTTCTTTATAAATGCACGGGATTATGCTGAAGAATACACCTGATTTGTACTTTTCGGTTCTCTTTTGAATAGAAATGATCCATATGTCAGTTACATCTTATTTGTTAAAAGGATACTTTCTGCATGAGTGATTTTTCATCAGTCTTAATTCAAGTGTATTATTGTACTGAACACTGTGATGCAAATACAGGCCAACTTCCAAAGGGAGCTGAAGTTTTGAAAAGGGCTACAGGGGAGACACCCTGTATGAGGTCCAGGTGCTGAATGCACCGGACAGCGTAACTGTGAGCGTTGTTTTTCTAACAGAGGGCACAGCAAAGTGTGAGACACCAACTGAAGCTCAATTCAGGCAGACTCTATTTCTCCAAGAATCCTCTGCCGTGGTGCAGAGTCAGAAGATGCATCTTCCCACTGACAGGAGACTGCTGCAAGTAGCTACTGTATTCCATCATTTCTGTTTTCCTCTCTGTCATCTGGAACCGTTGATGACTGATTCTCTTGTATGAGAAGTCCTGTACCCTCCAGAGCTTCAGCCACCAGTACTAAATGAAATTAAAAGGCCGATCTGGCTGAGAAGAGAAAATTCTGTCAGAGCTACCTGAAGTGTCACATTCACTGCAATCTGATACACGATTTATTAAAATCTGCAGGTTTGACTATGACACTTATAAAGTTATTTTAATAGTGTTAATTTAATTTGGGAAGTACTTACTTTCAGCATATTTGAGAAGAGAATGCCTCTTTTTCATTTAATTTGGTGTGCTTCTCCTTTTTACATAGCTTCCTAAAAATACTTTTACATGCCTTGTTTTAACTGTGTTGCTGATTACATCTGCATGAAAAATGTCTTTTGAGGCATTTTAATATTTTATATTTCAGTGTTTTCTGTTTCACAAATAAACTACAATGCCCTGTATGTTATTATACCAAAACAACCTGCACCATTGTATCCATTGCCATTACCTTTTATCATTGTTGGTAAGGCTTTACTCAAGCTTTTTACTTCACAAGTTGTGTCATTTCTGAAAGTGAAAATCATGTGCTTGTTTTGTCTTGCTTTTTAGATCACCTTATAAAAATATTAGATGTCTTAATTCCAGTATAAACGTAAGTGCATGTAGTAGCTGTTCAGAGGAGATACTCTGGTTGGTCAAACCTACAACAGCATGAACATCTCCCATGCCATTGACAACACACAACTGATTTCTGGGATAATTATGAGTTTCATGTAAATTATAAAGGTGGCAGTTGTTTTGCAAATAACGTAAATCTTATGTTTGCATTTTTTCCCTTGGAGAATATTTCTGAGCATAATTTGTCATAGTTGCGGTAAAATGCTCTGATTTTATCAGATTTACTTGGAAAAGAAAGATAGTAGGAAATCTCAGCCTAATAATGTACAGTTTTATAAGATCAAATGGCTCCTTGAAACTGTATAGATGTCCATAAAAGCAAGAAATCAGAGCACGGAAAAACAACAACAACAAAAACGTTCCTTAAAACGAAGTTAGTGATGTAGTCTCAGTAATGGCAGAAGAGAGAGATTGCTCAGAGTGAAATGCGTGTATTTGTGCTTCTAACATGACTGATACAAACATCCAGTCTAGACAGAGAGGCACTGACCACTGTTCCACCAAATGGCATCACAGGTAACAGCAACCTACCCATCAAAAATACAGTGGGTATATTTATCTAGGGTGAGAACAATACTTTGGGTTGCTTAAATCATGGTAATTCAGTAAGCACATGTTAAGAAATGTCAGCATAGTAAAAAGGTGTGGTCTCCTCCAAAAAGGAAGGTGACTATTCACGTTCTGAAGATGGAGCATAAAGATGAAGAGCAAAGCCCATGAACCTGAAGAGGAAAGAACAAATAATTCAGTGACCCTTGACCCAGAGGGGCTTTTCTGAACATACGTTACCTTTTCACTCACTCACTCACTGCTGAGAGCGTCCGTGTACCCATGGGGATGTATGTGACAGGTTCAGTGCTTGGAGGCTTTGTGCAGCATGAAGTTTGTTTCTGATTTGTAGAAACAAGTAAAACATAGAATCTGATTTCTACTTAAGAAACGATACCAGCGAGGGACAAGTGTTATTTTTTATTATAAAGGAAAAGATTATTATTTTTTAAAAGTTCAGTTCTCCATGTTGACTTGTCTGTTAATATCCTTTGTCCCTGGGATAAGCAGTTCTGAATCCTTTGCTAATTTGCATTATCTTTTTCATACATACACAATAATACATATGGCAGTGCTGAATTCCATCCCCATGCAATCCTGATAGATCCCCTGACTGAGAAGCAGCATCCTGGACGCGTGCTGAGAACAGCAAGCAGCATGGTGCTCCACCATTCCTCCACCCCCTGCTCTTGGCGTTTTCACTTGCAGGAGCAAAGGCTCTGTTCAGGCCCTAAATATTCTGACACTGTTTCTTTTTCTCCTGCTCTCCCTGGAATGAACATCCCTCCAACCCTTTAGTAAAGGAACACTGGTGAAAGCAAGAGTGAAACTTCAGGGCAAGACGGAGGGATGCATCAGCATGCTCAGGAACAAGCCCAGAGAAAAAGATGCTGGAGATCTGGGGAAAAAAACAAAAGGAAAGACTCAAAAGAAGCAGTTGGGTAAATGCTTGTATTGCGATTCTGCTATTCCCTAGGAAAAGAAGAAAAGGGGAGGGAATGATGATCTGGACTGAGAATAAGGAGGAAGTGAAACTTTTCCTTGGTTTCTCTCCCCTCTTTCTTTTAAGTTCTTGCTCTGATATTCATACCTAAAATTTTTCTCCATGTGCCTCAGTTTTGGAAAATTTGGCCATTGTCTAGAATATGGTTGACTGATTAGTGTATATTTTTAAAGCCAGCCATCTAAATAGCTGCTGTTTTTGCTGTATTCATAACTAAGCTATAATAATAATAATAGTTCTTGTGTTCTCTGACAATGTCACTCCGAATGGTGTGTGGATGTGCCATATTTATGATAGGAAATAAAACATTTAAGATGTAGAATATTTACATGAGGGATATGTTGTCATGCACAAGAATGCCTTTTGTCAGAATGGCATAGCTTCAGTCCAGGTATTCCCATGTTTGGCTGACTGTAACTATTGTCACACACCGTTTAATTTCCTGTGGGCCTTTAATGTGAATTTTAATTATTCAGAATTTTCAGAAAAGACCACGAAGACACAATCTGTTGTACTACTTTTTCTAGGACAGAAATTCAGTATATAACAGCAAGATTCTCCAGGACTGTAAGATATGGAAATTTCTCTTTGTTGGCACATTGGAACAAATAGATTGGCAACCTGTGGAAACTACACAGAACCTCAAAGCAGTGTGGAAGAGAGAAATGGTTTTGTAAGTCCTTTCACTGTTAATCCACAATCCCACTCTTCAGCCCTGTGTGGGGGCCCCGAGAGCAGCTCTGCTCCAGACAGTTTGGCTGCTGAGGCTCAGGGGCAGTGTAGAGCCGGTGGCAGCCCCTTTCTTCTGGCGAGAGGCCCCAGAAGAAGAGACACAATGTGGATTGTTGAGTCCTCAGCTGCTACAACTGCAAGGTCATGTCTTTGTGGAGCATTTGTCCTTATTCCAGCAGGTGGTCTGAAGGTTTCATTTATGAGATTTAGTCCTGCTGGTTGGCAACCACGGTGAAATCAGAAGAGGGAATTGAGAGAATAAATATATTACAAAGGCATCTATGTTGTTTTGTACTTATATTAACAGCAAGAAATGACCAAATGGAATAAAAAAATCACTAATGAGAAGAAATATGCTATGAATACCATCTCTGAAGCTTGCATGGACAATTTGAGTGGCTGGAATATAAAAATAATATGGTATATCTGTTTAACAAACATAAAGATAGTGAAAAAGTGCAAACAGGACCCTATAACTTGTTTTGAAGACACTGTAACTTGTATCAGAGTTATTACCAACAAAGAACATTGAATGCATCATTTTAACTTGCAAAACCCAAGCAAGGGACATTGCTGAGGGTCAATAAAAGACCAATACTCAAAGCAGAAAATTAGTTTTAATTTCTTCATAGGAAATTGTCAGGATTCTGCGCTTGTGGTTGAGGAGAAGGAGAAGAAATGGTGTGACAGTCATCTATTTAGAAAGTCGGTATTGGAGGATCTGGAGACCAGCTATGAACTATCAGCTGAATTTCAGGCGTGCCTCATCTTTCATTTCTTAAAACAAACAGTAGAGTGAACAGCATGAGGCAATCCTGCTTTGGAATTAACGCTTGAAAGGAATGATGACATTGGAGATGGTTTCTTGGGCATCAGGGACATAAATATGGGCAGAAGAATAACATTACTAGTTAGTACTGTCTAACCAGCTGATTTCATAAAGGAAGAAAACTTTTTGCTTACAAAAAGAAATGTGGAAATCATAATTGGGACTCCTCTGAGAAGAGCTTTTAGAGCTAGAAAATTCACAATTCCTTAATTTAAAAAAGAAATATAAAGAGGTAACTTTCACTCTGCTCTCTGTATCACCTGGATACACAGGAGCAGAAATTAAATTTTAAAAAAGAAAGGGAAGACAGGGGAAGTAGAAGGCTGTTTGTAGTAATTTAAAATAATGACAGGCAGAATATGAGCAGGGCAGCCAAACAGTAGAGGGTAAACCCAATGCTTATAAAGTTAATAGGTTTTTAAATGTCATAGGTACAAAAGCCAACACCTCCCTCCCCAAAAGTCTGTTTACTAGATATATGCTATAACAGTATTAAGAATGAAAAAAATTTTAAAAAGCAGAAGTGCTTACTTTAAACACATGCTGGTAGACTGGGGAAATTCCAGAGGAAGGCAGAACTGCTAAGATTATGTCGAAATTTTTAAAAGTGAAAATGAGACCCATGCAATCATAAACTACCTGGCCTTGTATCAGTCCCTGGCAAGCCTTGTTTAGACAATCATGCCAATATTTTCAAATACAAAGGCCAGTGCAGCTGCTAGTAGGTCTGTATTTGAATCATGGGATGTATAAAGGATGAAGCTTCCACCAGAGTAACTTGCTGCTGCGTGGCGCAGCAGAAGATGGGGAAGTCAGTATCACCGTAGGTTCCCTCAGACGCTGCTGTGAGAGTGATGTGCAAGCTGCTCCCCGGTGAGATCTTGCAGTGTTCTGACTGCAGGTCAGTCACAGCAGTAATAATAAAAGAAAGGTTTTGTACTTACTGGCTGATCAGCCAGTAAATTCTCCAAGAGGTCCTATAGTGGGAATGGGAATGTGGGTGCTAACAGAGTTCCTCAGGGACATCCTGAAGCCCACCTCTTTTGGTGCTACTGAGCTGCAGTTAAGCAGTGATGATTGCATGGGTGAGGAAAGGAATGAGGTCCCCTGAGCAAAACCAGTCTGCTTTGGATCATGGAAAGCTTGCTTAATCATCTATGCATCTTCATCCAAATCATCTGTATAACAGCAGCTGGCCAATTCATAGATGGACTCTTTGTTAATGATAATTGCCTGTTGCGCATAGGCTTGTACAGCCTTCTGTACCCGCATGGACCTTGACTCGCCCATCCTCACTGGGGCATTCATACCTTCAGCTGTGGGGAGGAGCAGATGATGACAAGAAGAAAAGTAATGATGCGAGAGAATGGCTAACAATTAAATGAAGCATTGGAATATTATGTGTGCCAGTCAACAAAGTCTAATGGAAAAATAGGTCTCATCAGGGAAACCTTAGATGAGATGAGATTACAGGCGTGGATGTTAGAAGATAATGTCATAGCTGTGCTAATTTTTTTAAGTGCTTGACTTAGCACCACATGGTAATGATCAGAAAAACAATTACGTTATAATGCAATAAAGTGCAGATTCAGAGCGTCAAGAACTGGATGAGTGGTTCAAAGTAGCTGTCAGTGAGACAATTGTCTTTGAAAACTGAGGTTTCCTTTGAGGCTCCTTGAGTTTCCTAAATGGCCTGGAAAGTAAATATGAAATCAGTGCTGATCAAACATGAAATGATGTGGCACTGTCAGTGCAATAAACAGTGGTAAGAATAAGGCAGCGAGCAAGAATTGCATGAAAAACTATCTCCCTAAAAGTAGGAACGTTGTAAAGGATTTAAAAGTGATAACTCTTAGGCAACATAGAGAATTAAGGGAGTCAAAACTTAACAAGTAGCTCAGTATATGACTGCAGCAAAAGGGCTGACGTAATTCCTGGATATGAAATAAGGAAGTAACAAAGAGATTATTTTATCTCAGTGTATAGCATTGTTAAAACTGATGCTGGAATTGCCACGTAATTTAAAATTAGGGCAGACAGCAAGAAAGGGCTTGCTTTGGTCAGACCATCAGTGCTGTAGCAGGGACAGGCACAAGGAAAGAACTAATAG
This sequence comes from Antrostomus carolinensis, assembly GCF_000700745.2. NCBI lineage: Eukaryota > Metazoa > Chordata > Aves > Caprimulgiformes > Caprimulgidae > Antrostomus > Antrostomus carolinensis. Next base: position 7,587 of record NW_010293308.1, read on the forward strand.
CAGGAATCCAAAGCCAGAAAAATTCAGATTCAAAATGAAATACAAGTTTTGAAACCAAGACAAGCTACAATGTGAAGTAAATTATTCCTCATCTTCTGGCAGCTTTGCATGCAAGTTGATGGGGAGCCTGATGGCCTGACTTTGGCCAGATACAGATGGTATATTAGGCAGTCACCAGGCCCAGTTCTCAGGAGATGGACCATCTCTGCCAGCTGTGAAACGTAATAAGAATTTTAAAATAATTTAATTTATTTTTTCAGTATCATAGTCATTGTATTTATTGCTGAAATAAAGACAGTCAGAATTATTAATATCACAAATGAGCCAAACATAGTGCATTCATATAAGACTTCTAAAATTTGGAGGAAAACTTGCATTCTAAACATATACTTCATGGGAATAAGTGGAGCAATTCTAGGACTACATTGTATGGTTTAAATTGAAGCAATTTATCCCAAAACAGCCTTCAAAACAAGGAAAAAAACAGATAATCTATTTTTGTTAATATCATTCAATTTTTGCCATTGATATAAAATTTATTGCTGCACTCTTAAAATAATTTTATAGATTCTTTCCTTTGCAAAGTTTTTCTTAAAGTGCTTTGCAGTACAGATACTGGCAATAGGCAAGTAAAAAAATAAACAACAATTACATGCTCAATTATCACTCGTATTCAGTCCTGCATTTTAAAATACTGTATGAAGGGCAAGTGACTGGACACCAGGATTATGATATAAACTCTTAAAAATAGGCTTCTGCTTTGAATGACTGAACAAATAAAATAGAACCATCCATCATTTTCTTTTCCCTTATCATTTCTTCCCTTAGAAATTTCTAATTGAAAACCAATTCTTCTTTTAATTACACTAAGTTACCCAGTTTCAAGAGTCACATGGACACAGTGGGAAAAAAGTATAGTTTATCAGGGACATTTGTATATTACTGTCAGAAGAACACATCCCATAAAAAACAACCATCTTACTGATTTGACCAGTTAAGTATTTTCTTTTAAAATGCAAAACCTCTTGTTAAAAGTGAAGAGCTGTAGAAAACAGAAATATTGGTCTTATTTTCTGTCTACAAAAATGCTTCAGTATGGCTCTTGCCCCCCCCAAGCCTGAAACAGCTGATGCTCCAGGGCAGCACGGAGTGGGGGGGCTGGGGGGTTACATCCATCATTTCAGTTCTGCAGGAAACAAGAAACCTCCTGTGCTAAGAGGAGATGCTCGCCATGAGCAGCCTAGCTGGGTTCCAGGTTTTCTGATGACAGAATCAGAGAATCAACGGAATCATAGAATCATTAAGCTTGGAAAAGACCTCTAAGATCATCCAGTCCAACTGTCGGCTCATCACCCCCATGCCCACTAAACAGTATCCCTGAGTGCTACCCTTATACATTACTTGAACATCTCCAGGGGTGGTGACTCTGCCAGTTCCCCGGGCAGCCTGTTCCAGTACCAGATTACTCTTTCAGAGAATATATTTTTCCTAATATCCAACCTGAACCTCCCTTGGTGTAACTTGAGGCCATTTCCTCTCATCCCCTAGCTTGTTGCCTGGGAGAAGAGACCAACCCCCACCTCACTACAGCCTCCTTTCAGGTAGTTGTAGAGGGTGATAAGAGATTAGGATTACATTTTTGAGAACCACGTTGTAACAAACAACAGCAGTGCTGTGTTTCTAGCCAGAACCCCCCCCTGCCCGTGAGTGACAGCGCTACCCCAAGGTGCTGCTGCATTGCGCCCCTGCCTGTCAGCGCTGGCTTAGGCAGCCTCCGGAGGGTGAGCACAGCAGTGCACCTACACTCTCTGCATGTATCTATAGAGAGCTATGTAAGTACGTTTCATTTTCTATTATATGTATATATGTTGTGTATATAAAAGGTAAGATTAAGCTCATTATAGTCATTCAAATAACAGCATACAGCTCTTCAAGTGGGGGCTCCTTTGGAAAGCCATTATTTATATCAAGTGGTTTCTCTAGTTAATCAATAACGAACATCCCCAGTGGCAGGTTTGCATGCCAGCCAGCAGAAGCTTTGCCACTGAAGGCACGATGTCCTTCAGGGGAAGCTGCTCGTTGGGTTCCTGAGCTTACCCTGCTGCAGCAGCATGGGTGCCGGTGGCCATAGCCCAGCGGGATGTGGGGAGAGGCTCTTCCCTGGAGCAGGGCAGGCAGGAAGAGGGGCTGCCATGGGCACCAGCCTGCTCTACTATGCCTGTCACCTGTCTGGGGTGGCACCTGCCCCCTCCTCTGCTGGCTGCGTCCCCACCAGCAGAGGTGGGTTTTACAGGCTCTTCAGGCCTGAAACTGAAGCCATGGGGAACAGGTCTGGAGCAAAAGGTAGCAGTCCTTAGTGCTGGAGATATAAAACATGTTTTTATCCACAATGAAGATGAAGTCGCAGATAAACAGAATGAGACTGTCAGAGTTTCCCATACCCGTTTTCTTGGTGTTCCACCTTGAGTTCTGTATTTTATTTTAACCCTATAGTCATAGCCCTCATACTGTTATTGCAAACCATCTCTCAACCCAAGTTGAGGTCTTGGGCCTCAATCCAGTTTGCTCAGTACAGCTTTGTGAGGACAAACCATGCAAATCTTTATAGTGTTTCTTTTTCTGGTCAGCTGCTCACTTTGAAACTTACTTCTGAAGCAAGAGGAATTTCACAGGAAAGGTCTGAGGTGATGAATCTCCAAACAGACCCCTTGTCTCCCATTGAATGAGCACTTTGGGAAGATTTGTCCTCCCTAGTCTGTAGATAATCCTGATAGTATTGTACCATTAGGACATGTAGTTTGCAGGTGAATTTCTACAGAATGTTGAAGTGGCAGTTAGCCATCATTAAACATTTAATCATTAGCATCATTAAACAGTTGAAAGCTTCCTTGTTATATTGTTTAATCATGTACCTTTATTTCCCCATACAAATTATTTTTTTGAACCTTATACTTTTTTTGTGGGCATAATTCTTCAAGTTTGTAATGGACACAAGTTAAAAAAGACAGATAAAAAGCTAATGTACAACAGCATTTGCCAGACTTAGCGTATAGGCAAATATCCCATGGGGAGCTGTGATGCTAAAAATCTTGGATTGAAAAAGGAGAAATCATCGTACTTTGAGGTTATCTGTCGACCTCTGAGGTGCCAGGAAATGTGCTGACTCAGGGATTGCTGTAGGGCTGCAGGCAGGACTGGCACCGAGATGGTGGAGCCACAACCAGGGGGTTTTACCCCTCAGATCTTTCTTTGTAAAGTGAGAACTGGAGACCACTTATAATTGGATTACTCGGAGTAAATTGTTAAGGAACAGTTATATTACCCCCAACCTGGTGTGTGCTTCACTAAGCCCTGACAACATCCCCAAAGCTTGCTGGGCCAGATAGATTGCACTACTTTTCCAGTAGATGAGGGGAAACAAGGAGCTCACATTTTATCTGAAAATCATGATCCTCTCATTTCCTTAATCTGAAACTATATGGAGGAGTAAAACAGTTTATGTAAGATGTTAGTTGCATGTAATTCAGAAAAAGCAACTAGTAAGACCCTAAACAGCAGTTTTCCTGTCAACTACACTTCCTTGAATGAGTGGATCCATGACTAGGGATTCTCTGCGGTATTTTGGTAGTTTTGTTTTTCCCTTGTGGAAACATTGATGGCTACAAGACATATTGCTGTGTTCATTAAAACAAACAAACAGAACACCAAAACAAATAACACAGATTTATTGAGAGCTTTCTAGCAAGCAACAGGTTTTGCCAACTAGAACAGCCAAAATCCAGAAAAAAACCCCAAACAAAACAAACCCTCTGGGGGAAATCCAGTTTTCCAAGTCCTCTTTAAAAGCACTTTGATTCAAAATACCATTTTGAATCCTTGGTTAATACTTTTTTTTTTCCATGAGTACAGATGTGAGAGCTTGGTAAGGTTTACTAAACAGTACTTACTACAGATAAAAACATGAAGAAGGGAGGGAAGGTGTGTGTGTGTTTATAACTCTGGTTGTTAGCAATGAGGGCATTGCAGTCCTGTTATGAATTGACCATGGGGGACTTTTTCTTTACTGCCAGTGTCTGTTCCCAGCGCTGAAAGAAGCCCCTGCACATGGAGCCAGCTTCTCTGCTCCCCAGCCCACCATGCTCGGTGGGAGTCCTGTTTGCTCAGTACCAGAATTATTGCAGGCAGGGAAGGAGGGTTTGTTTGCTGCAAGCCAGAGGGACGTGAAGCATGTGTTATTAACTTTGAACTATATGCTGCTTCTACAGGGTGGGAGTTCCTATCAGAATCACATTCAAATCCTGACTTTTCTCACAGAATTGCCTTTGCTGACTGAACAGAACTAGCTGCTTAATTGATTCACCTGGCAAGGCACAGAAATCATGGCTAGCGTGATTAATACTAATAAAACTTTATTTTATTATTGACATTTTGTAATCAAGCTGGTTTCAACTTGTTCATTCATTTAAAATACACATGACAGTTCAAACAACTAATGATGACTGAGCTTGGTTTTATGTCAGCTGCTGCACCTTCTTGTCTCATGTAACAGCAACAGTTCGTTTAAATGGTGGCACTTTCTCATCTGCCTTGTCCTTAGCACATGAGGACAACTGCAAGGGGAATGCTGTGAAGCTCCGAGGGCAACAGGCATAAATCTAGATTCAGTCATCTTTGCTTTTCAGGTCGTGAAAGCGTGACTGGAGTTTTAAAATGCTATATAGCAGGCACCTCTGAGCTCCCAGCTCTGTCAAGTCTCACTGCTTGGCTCCTGAGCTCCCCAGATGTGCAGCAGTGACTGAAGTATTGATAGGAACTCCGAAGTTTCAGGAAATTCAACCTGTAATTGAGGCGAGTTAAGAAATGTCCAATACGTGCAGGTCAGCTCCTAATTGTGCAGGCCAATTCTCCTACTTCAGGTTGATTCTTCCTTTGAGGCATCTAGTGCTGGCTGGTTTCCAGGAGGGATGCTGAGACTTCTGCTCTCATTTGATGGTGCATTTGATGGTTCCTAGAAAAGCTGGTGCCCCTACATATGTTTAACAAAGGAACAATACAAGATGCAGGAACACAGAGAAGGGAAACAGAATACTTTCACATGGCTGGGTCATGGAATTACAGGCAAGAAGGTAATGCCTTGAAGCCTCAGGGTCCGTTTTGGTGTCTCTCTATTTCACTTTCATACAGTACACCTGTTGCTACTGTTAAAGGAAGAGATGGAAGGAGCTGGAGAATTATCCTATTTTGGTGGAGGCATTTTAGAGAAAAGTCTGAAGAGATTACTAGTTTTCCACTTCTCTTTCCATTGAGCTCTAATTTTGAGTTCTCCAGGGAAATGTGAGCAATTTCTTGGACTCTCTTTTTTCCCCACAGTCTGTTAGCATCATAAAGATGTGAAGGAAATAATCTATCAGTATAAACAGCTTGTTTAAAAGGTGAAGGCTGAAATCACCTGTTTGTCTGAATTGACTCGGTCCATGGGGAAACATGAGCCAATTGCTTATGTACTTCAACACAATGACAAGGTCTGTCTGATGCTACAAGTCTGCCATGATACCACTCACTCTCCACACTTTTCCATGCATTGTTCTGTGCATGAAACTTTTCTCTGACCAAAGGTAGAACAGACCTTCCCATCTTCAAGGCAGCAATGTCTGTACCTACCATGTGAGAGCCTCGGAGAGCAGCTCTGCAGAGGAGTTGCTGATAGTGGAGGTCATGGGTCTGAGCAGATCAGGAACGAGAGCTGTAAAATAGGGTTCACAAAACTGGAAGGTTTGTGATTTTGGCATAGCAACAAAGGGAAAATATATTTTAATGGAGCTTCTCAGGAAATGGCCTTTATTTTATAAAAATTAACTTCCCTAGTTTCTAAAGGTTAGTGTTGAAAACAGGATGACTGATTCTTAGGTAGTGGATTTCATTAAAGATTCCCCAGCTGTTTGTCATCTTTGATCTATGCTTCTGTACAAAACAAGGGAACTTCACCAGCAGATAAAATGAGCAGACATCACTGAAGCATGGTGAAAGGAAGCTACAGTACAGCCTCCAGTCCAGAAAAGCTGGGGAGAAAGAAATGAACAATGCTATGAACTTTAACTCACTGGAACGCTTATGAATGAAACAAACTGTAGTAACCCAACATGCAAGTCATCTAGAAGACAGTGCTAACCTTTGCTCTTTTCACTAAATTCCATAGCATCTTTCCTTGCAAAAACTCATAGATGTCATCAGTATCAGACATGTCCCTATAAATGGCAAAATAAATTCAGCATCAAGGAACCATCCGAGATCTCTTGATTCTGTATTACATTTACTTGGGTGCTCACATCAGTACAGCCCAATTGTCCCAGGTTACACCAGTCTGCCAGGTCACACCTTCTGCCTGCTCCCTTGGATCCTGGTTTATAGGAGGCTATGCCGTGTAAGAGAATACAGTGCTCATCTGTGCAAGGGGATTTCTCTGCTGCCTGTTTGCAACCTAGGTGTGTCACTGTCAGGTGTATTCAGGTAGCCAGCTTTGGGCTTCTGCCTTCAGTTGCTGCAGGACCTAAGACTGTTGGACCTGAGACTGTAGGCTTCAGTGCTAGTTCATCATGGAAGAAGATAATTCACAACACCTAAGATAATCTGATCTAATTCGCCTTGTGGAAGATCAGGTTTGTCAGGGTTCTGCATGCATGAGCAAACCTTTATAATGGCCCTGACCAGCCTTGTCCAGGACTTCCACCAACATCCTCTGCCCGTGGCCCAGGAGCACAGCTCTAGCCCGAGCACCCAGACCTTGTCCGAGCTGTCATAGGTGTGCCTCTGCCTTGCTCTGTTCCTTGTTGTCCTCACTTACCGATTGGTCTTGTTGGATGGACTTAAGACTTACAGGTTAGATAGCCTCGCTTGTCTCCAATCCTGTCAGATGGTCTGTGGACCAATGTTGTGGCCTGGTCCCCAGTCCTGTCTCTGGCCCTATCTCCTGCTGTTTCTCGTTGGACTTCCAGGGCACTGACGAAAGAACCTGGCTCACAAAGCTCAAAAGTCCTCCAGAAAGGGACAAAGCCTATTTGCAACAATCAGAAGAGCTCAGATAATACACAGAAGCAAATAATTCCCAGGGCACAGCAAGACTGCCTCTCTGGTGCTGCCGGCTCCACCTGGTAGGAGAAGTCAACCCAGACCTGCTCTCCCAGTCCTACTCAGGAGTTTCTGTAATGCATTCAAACAGTCTTCTCGGCAAGCAGAATTAAATGTCAAGGCCCTCAGGACACAGAGCACACAGACCTGTAGCAATAATGGAAATACGGCTTAAATTCTTCCAGTGGTGTTATTGCAACATTAATACCAGAGTAGAGCTCTGCTGAAGCAAACCACTTTTCAAATCCTACTGTATTTAGTAATTCTGTGGTTTTATCAGGAAATCACTTCTGCTCACCGTCAAAGGCCTGCAGGTTGTTTTGAGACTGAACACTTTAGGCTGCTTAGGTATTTTTGTGTCCAAGTAAATTTTAGATGCATTAATGTTAGCAGATGAAGAAACTATGTGTATCTTATGTCAAATTCAAGGCAAACAAATGCTTCCTTTGATATTAAGCTGTGCTTCTGTCAACAGGCACCAGCTGATAAATCTGTTCTTTGTAAAAGAAAAATACTTTGCTTTTTTGCAAAACAGACAGGATGAGCTAAGATAGCAGTACATTTGCATAGCTGTATAAAAATAACGAGCTGATAAAGAAAAACACAGAAAATTTGTCAAATTTTAAGGTTAAGTCCTAAATTGCTGCTCATCATTAAATTTAGTTTGCTGGAGCCTGGTGATATGATAACACACAGTGTAAGTGCAAGTGGGTGAATATAGATAGCTAAGCCACTCCACAGAGCTCTCCCACCGCTGGGCAAATCCCAGTGCTTCAGGAAGCAGCACTGTAGAGACAACAGATTTCTTGCTAAGGTAGCATAGCATGAAAGGCACTCTCTGGTGTCTGCCGTGCCAGTGTTTTCAGTGGGATGTAAACCTAAAATATTGATCACCTTAATTGTTTAATTAGATGATGAGACATAATTGTATATTCACATTACTTGTCCGCCATGTGATTACCGTGTGGTTAAATGGCCATGTCATGCATCAATAAGCCCCACCAGTATCAATGAGAGCATTTTCACTCACACATTAGGTACACCATTTTGAGAGTCACTGCTTGTTCAGGTCCATTTCTAGGCTCATGTAAGTGGTCAACTCACAAAATTCTTCAAGCCAAAACATATTGTTGCCATCTGCTAGTCTGAGCTCTTGTCTAATTTAATTATTTTGTCCTCCTGACTAATTCTCATATGAATTAGAGCTTATTTTTTATATAAATATTCAAGCCTGGTTTCTGGCTGACTACAGTCACTCTCTAAATGCCCATTTCACCATTTTAATTTTCAGTTTGTTTTCAACCTGGATTGCTTTAGTACTATATAATTTAAAGGAATTTCACTACACCCGGTTTCTGAGTGCAGCAATTTTAAATAGCCTATCCACATTCATTTCTTTAAAACCTTTGAAGACTACCAAAATGCTTTTTCTGAGGCTGAAAATAAGTGCCAGGGTAGGGAGGATCTGAACTGATGGCAGTAATAATACAATAATTTTGAATTATTTACTTTATGTTTGAAGATTAAGGAGAAGTCATCAAAGATAAAACTGATTACCTCAATCCTGCAACTGTGTATGCATTAGGAACTTTACTCACCTGAGCAGGGCCCATCTGCTAGAGGTGATGCAGAGGAGCACGCTGACTGGAGTTCAGCCAGGCTGTTTGGAGTCTGCTTAACTTTAAACACCACAAGCACGCCCCTTGATTATTAACACTTCAGTGGGACTACTCTTGTGCTTAAAATGATCTGTATGCTTTAATATTTCGCTGGCTAGTATCGTGCTGCTCTCCACTTAGCGGGGTCAAACACTGATGAACTAGAGCTGCTGCACTGGAGTGCCTGGTGCCTCTGACCTTGGCCAAACAACAACAGTGTTATCAACTGTGCAGAGATTTGTACAAACTCTGTGCTGAAAACAAAGCGCAGGAAAATAACTGCTGAAAACTTTGGTCAACCTGTGACACTTCAAATTAGGACTGCTCTGGCAAAGTAGAGAAAAAAGTGCTCTCATTGTTACAAGGAGTCTTTACAAAAATTACTAAGCAGATCATTTCTTACTAAAGACAGGACAATATAAGTGCAAGTGGTTTGGCAAAGCTGACTTGCTTTTCTGCTTTTCAGCTTCTTTATCTGAGAACAATGGGAAGAAACCTATTCTAGGTGCTCTTGGGTAGAAAAGTAAAATTATCCTGGTGGGGATGTGTCTCTGTTGTGTGCTAATATGGGTTCACACAGGACTGACTTTGATTCTGGAGAAGATGCTGAGCTGATTATTTTAGGGTTGCCTTCAAATCTAAGGTATCTCTCTGCACCGAACCCTTATACAAACAAGGGTATTTTAGCACTCCTCAGCACCCTTAATGCCAGCGTGGAGCTCAGCTTTCTGCAACTTTCAACCCTAGCAGTCAGCTTTTGTTGTTTTACATTTCACTTTTCCCTAAACCTGGATGGGAAGGGAGACATTAGGGGATCCAGAGGACATAAAATAGTATTTTTATATGACTATTTGCACTAGCAAAGAAAAAATAATTGCACAAAACAGATCAGTCCTGTGCCATGCACAGAAGAGTAAACACTAACGTTGTATTTGCTGATATGAAAAGAGTCACTGTTCTGTAGTTACTCTAATTCACATTCATGAGGACCAGAGAGTAGCTGTGGACTCCAGTCCAGCAGCTAGGGCAGTAAAACAGAGAGAGGGAGTGGGAGGAAAGTGGAATGAAGGAAACTGGTTTCTTCAGATAATGGCAGAAAATAAACATATTTATTTTATTTAACGAGATATTTAACAGCAGAGGATTACAACTGCAAAGCACTAGTGATAACAACCCTGAAATGGCATATGTGCAGGTGTTATTTTTGGACTTGTAAATTCTGTGAAGACATGGATCTTTATATACATCATATACATATACATATACATATACATATACATACACATATACATACACATATACATATACATATACATATACATATACATATACATATACATATACATATACATATATTACTATGACAACCCTTATTTTCTTACCTTCTAGCTTAAATACCAAACTAGAGCTGCTGTATGCAAGTGGATAGAAAGATCATTTAATGGTATCAAAGATTTAACAGTCGTTTTCAATAACTTTACCTTCATTTAAATTAAAAAAAAGTTTTTTTAGGCTTACGATTTTAATGTTTCTTTCTTGAACAAAAAATATGAGAACCCTTTAAACAAAATGTTATCCTGGTAATCGTGTGAAGGAAACTACTAATCTAGAATGTGCTGTCCCTTTCATATAAAAGAAATTATTAAAAAAAAAACTTTTAAAAAAGTTGGATTTTAACTTCAGCAAGTAACTGAAGTTTTAATTTTTAAAAATTAGAGATGTCAAAAAGCAGTCTTTACAGCAGTGCCTATTAATTCTAGTAGGATTTTGCTGTTATGCTGTGTACAAATGTCAGCAACAGTTAGTTCTTAACACCTTTCATTCTTCAGGACAATGCTTACATACTGAGTATGAAATTAACACGTACCTGCTGGAATTCAGGCTGCCATTGAATGATATGATCCTTTGCACTCCTTAATACAAAATAAGTTGTTGCATTATTTAATTTCTTCTTTTCAGTTTGGCCACTTACAAATTCTTAAGCACTTGCTTTTCTCCTATGGCAGATAATGGTTTGGTACCACCAGTAGCTCAGTTTTTAGCATAAGTTTTAAGTGAACACCTAGAAGATTTACTTTTTTCAATAAAAGCAGTATTCTCAAATATTCTCAAACATCTGAAGAAAACAGAGGGTAACAACACTGCCCTGTTACAGTGAAAATAACCACAGTGCAATTGCTCACCACCTGCTGACCAAGCCTGGCCCACTCCCAGATAACAATCCCGGAGGAGCAACAATCCTGAACTGAAACCGCAATTCCAGAAGAGCCAGATCCCGAGCAAAAGCCAGAGAGAGGAAGAGAGGAAGAGACCTTCACTAATATACTGGATGTGACGTGATATGATATGGAATATCCCATTGACATATACAAATTCCAGTTTATCTTATTAATTTAAATATTCTTCACCCTTTCTAGATCTTGCACTTGTAGACTAACAAAACACAAGGTCCTTCAACTTCCAGAGACAAATTAAAACATTGGTATGTTATCAACCTTTTTCTCATAACAAATCTCATGCTGAAACTAAAGTACAGTGCTATTCTAGCTACTAAGAAGGAATCTAGCTCTGTCACAGCTAAAATCCAGGATACTTATGTACAATTTAAGAATACAATCCAATAAAGTGGACCAAACTGTAACCAAGCTAGAGCTTGCCTCTAGTGCAAAAACATCTGCAAGAAAGTACTGGGCAAAGCATTTTCAAAACTACACATAGGTTTAGCCTTGCCTCTTGACTTTGTTATGCCCTAAGCAGGAAGATCGTTTCTCACAGAGAACAGCGAGTGAAGAGAGATGACCAGCAGTTTTCCATTGTAGAAAAAATTCAAAATATACAGTAAAAAACTAGCTTCATTAGAGGTAAGAAGAGAAAAAGGAAAGGCATCTAAGCTTGATATCTAGATTACATTCTTATTTCAGGTGAGTTCTGAACCCAAGTGAAGTGTATGTTAAACCACTCCAAACCAAACCTATCTGAATCTAAGTGGTGTATTAGTCATAAATCTATAGGCAACTCTGAGAAAATATTTTTGTTCCTTTAACTTCAAATTCTAAAGTATAATAAATTAAATTATGCTTCCATTTTGTCTTGTGATAATAGCTTTGGGCACTTTTTAGGGTTTGTTTTGTTTTGTTTTCTGGCATAGTTTTGCACAGGTTAAGTCAACAACAGAGCCTCTTGGGCAGACACTGCTGAGTGCGATGTCAGATGCTGACACCCATTTCTCCTTTTTCTTATGGCACCTACCAAAAAACATAGGGTTTTCAGATTTCAAGAGGTCAATTACACTCATATTTCTTATCCCAATGCATCATGAATCATCTCCTTTCCCTTTTTAATTTTAAATTATATCAGGAGGAGGCACTTAATGCAAAAGGGGATGCATGTATATTGGGAGCTCCACAACCAGAAGTATATTTGGCAGTTTGAAGGGAGACTGAAACTACAGTTGTTTTGGGAGAGCATTTGATTGCAGCAGCTTTCAACAATGGAATGGTTTCAGGGCTTAGGAAGTTAACAAATGGAATAATTAAATAACAGGATAAAAAGTAGTGGTAAGAAAAAAATTGGGATGACAGAGGTCATTGCTTTTCTAGTGCTGGGCTGATCTCTGCAGAAGTCACTGCAGCAAGAGCCCTTCAGCAAGAAACAGCAGAGCACAGTAATTACTGTTGGCCCCATGATTGATACCAGTCCAGTATTGATCAGAAGCAGTGATTGGGGCTGTTTCATGGGGATTTTGATGCTTGTATAAATGTATAAATGAGTTGTAGTGGTAGAAGTTGCGTGATGTATTTACCCAAACAGTTGGGAACTCGAGGGCTTCTATGAAGCCTGTGACTGGGTTAATTACAAGAGAGAACTAAGAACGGTGTATTCTCCACAGTTTACAGAAGCACAATGGTGGGGTGCAGAGCTCAGCCTTTGTAAGAAGCAGCTTGTGCACAGCTCTTTACTTCTGCATTATGTACATGATGTAACTTCTTAGGGCCAACATGAGTTTTTACGGTGTCCTACCTTCTTAGCTTTGCCCCTAGGGCTGCATTTGCAAAGTCCTTACAAAACTAGTTACTGAAGTTATTAGAGGATATTAACAAATATCCTCTAAGCACCAAAAGACTTTTATTGTTGTTTTCTTGCTTTCCATTGACATTTTCTCTAACTGCAGAATGCATTCCTATTTTTTTAAACTGCTGTGGTCCTTGCTAGTCGCGTGGGTTTGAACCTCCAAGTCCAATTTGGACAGTGATCGCATGGCAGTGTTATAAAAAAGCATAAATTCTGCTTTATGCTTGTTCGAACAAAGCCACGAAAAGCAGCCACCAGGCAAGAGAGGTGTGAACAAGTTATACAGGGCTTCACAGGTGGCTCTGCAAGTCCAACCAGGTCACTCCCCCAAACTGGTGATTGTTTCCCAGTTGGTGGTATTCCCCTTTCCAAAACCCCTTCCTTCAACATGGGCCAGGCTGGTTCTTCCACATTTCAGCTAAAACCAGTCTTTTCTTCATCAGCCACTCGGATTAGGAACCAGCACTTGCCTCTGCTCTAAGACGGCAGATCCCAGAGTAGCACAGAGCAAACAGTCCTGCTAGAAGATCGAAGGGAGGGTACATTTATTCTAAAGCTATTTTCAAAGTGATAACATGTATGACGTTACTACTTCATATTATCCGTCAGCCACATGGCAGGTTTCCCAGCCAGAACTCTCATAATTGTGATCTTCTCCTTTCCCATGCATCTACCTTATTGTCTTTCAAGGAAAACTCTGGCATTTAAAGATGTGGTAGAGTTCCCACCACTGGAGGTTTTCAAGATGCAGTTGGACAGGGAGCTCAATAATCTCATCTAGGCTCCCTTTTCCATGAAAGGTTGGACCAGATGATGCTTCGAAGTCCCTTCCAACCTGGGCTATTCTATGATTCAAGTTTGTGGTTGCAGTGGCAAGATACTAAATGTGACCCATTTTTTCCTCAAAGTTGTAGAAAAGCTATTTAATAAATGCTGTCCTGGTAGATTTTTTTTTCACTTGGTCTCAAATTTTGCAGACTTAGGAGCACCTAAGTACAAGCTACCATTTGCCTGATAGCTTTAGTTCCACATTGCCATATTTAATCGTTATTTGGGACTTGCATTATTATTTACTGAAGGTGGCTGCAGGCTTGGGAGTACTGCAGAGATCCACATAGTGTGAGTGAATTAAGGTACCTGCTCTTATTTACGCAATACAACAAGCCCATAGTTGTGAAAGCTGCACCCCACCCCTCAACAGAAAGAGTATTTAAATTAAGAATTATCCAGTTATGACAAGAGCCAGAAACAGAGACTGTAATGTACCTACAAAGCTTTCAGTGAATAAACTTTCTCTAAAACAGGTTAACTCCTGCTTGAAGAAGAGTGACTTAACTGCAATTTATGATGCTGGATAATTAAATTTTTTAAAAGGCTGAATGGGGACCAAACCACTGTTGGGGGAAACACAAGGAAAACAAATCTGAGATGTCAAATCCTAACAGATTTTAATGTGAATATCTATCACCACATTTATCCAGTGCCCAAATCAGGTTCTGTAAAGTATTGTATTTCAAACTTTATTTCAAGATGTTTCAGCCCTTTATTGTAAAAAAGTCAATCTTCTGAACATCAGCTAGTCCTTAATACCCAAGAGAGGTGGTATATCCCCTTCATTTCATTGTCCCAGGGAACTGTTGTTTACATCTGCAACGATGCAGCACTCACCAGCAGCATGGACAGACCTATATAGACAATCTATATAGTTTTGACAACAAAATAGAAATAGGAAAAAAACCTGAATATTGGTGACACCGATACCAGCATACTTCCAACACTCAGGATCACTCTTGCCTAAGTGAGACCCGGCTAAAGATTGCTTATGTGCAATTATGTCATAATCATACTCTTACTTGAACTTCTAACATACCTAGAAATCAAGCCAAGAATGAAGACTAATGCTTCACAATTGTAACATCTTAAATTAAAAAACCATTAAGTACATCCTCTCGGTGTTGTGGAAATATTGGTGCCACTTCAATATGAAAAGAAAATCAGTGACAGAGCATTTTCTGTCTCTCCCAGTAGCACGTGGACAGGTGGTATCCCTGTCTGCTCCTTTCTGAGCTCAGGAACTGCTCCTAGTGACACACACCAACTTACAGGCAGTTTGTCACATTCTGTAACTTCTTCCCTGTATCCCCTACTCCCCCCTGCCCCCCAAAGCTAACAGTTTTACAGCTACTAAACAGTTAAATGTAACAACATTTGCATAAGCTATACTCCACTCAATATAATATACCCAGAGGTAATGCTGTCCTTTTTAGAGTTCAAGAGTGCTCACATCTTTCTAAATACTGGAGATTTATGAGTGGGAATTTCAAAAGCAACTCAGTGTCATCACTAAGACATGACAAATAAATTCTGAATAGTGGCCTTTGGAGGTCCTACTAGCAGGAGTTCATTCAGGTCACTTTCATTCATATGATAACAGATCAAAGCATTTCATGCTCCTATGAATTTAAAATCACAGATGTATTCTCAATATTGCAAGGTGTTTTTCAAATGAGACCCATATTAAATAGCGAAAAGCTGACCACATCCACTTCAGTGTTTCAAAATATACCTTGTTTCAGGAAACAAAAGAATACAAAATAAGGCATTTAATTGAAAGAAAAAGCATCTTACAAAAAATTGTTTATTTCTTAATCACAACTGTATTAAGAAAATCTTAAAAGACAACTAATACAGCGTTTATTTAGATGCAGCATAAATCCAAACAATGCACAAAAATATCAAGTGTTTATTTTTACAGTTTAAGTCCATATATTCTTCTTATAATTTTGTGCCTTTCCACAGGAACAGACATACAGCAGACACGGTTTATTCTTTTCAGAAAGCTTTTACAAGTTATATCATCTGTATAATTGGATAACATGGTGAACTAGTGCCAGTGATAAGTTTCAGGTTTATATGGACCAGAATTCAAAAGAGTAAACCCAACAAGGAAGGTGTTAAAAATTTGTAATATTCCCATAAAAGGTGACATAATACACAATTCAAGTGAATGAAGACAAGCAACATACACAAGACATTAGTAAAAAAAAAAAATAAAATTGATGTTTAATACATAATACCTATCTCTAAAGATAGAAAGAAAAAGCTTTTTATAAGTTACCTTCTGAATGTTGACAGTGACAGGTTATTATGAGGGTATCTCTAAAGTTTACAGTCTGTGCTGGACAAATGACTTTCACCTCTTTTATAAATTAATGATGGAAAATGGAAACACTTAACATAGGTGCCTGAGCACCAAAAGTTAAATTCCTGTTTTGAAATAGTTTATAAGTGAGACTTTCCCCATTCACTACGAGGATAACCTCTGTAGCTTCTTTGGCTGAGGCCATCATCTCTGAATTGCAACCCCAGACAAAATGGGAAACACCACCACTCAGGGAAGTGGAGGATCTCATCAGGATACAGAACAGGCAACTTACTCCGCCCACTGCCCCCCCTCTCCCTCCACTACCCTTGCAAAAAAACAAAAAAAAAAAAAACAAACCCCAAAACCAACCAAACAAACAAAAAAAACCCCTAAAGCCCAAAAAAACCCTACTGTAGATTATGGGAAATAACAGAATTTAACCATTTCACTCATGATACCACTGACTATATAAAGTTGCAGAGTACTTTGTGTCTGTCCTGGACAATAGCCACAATGCTCCACCACACTGATAGATGTAGATTAGACTTTCATATCCAGCTTCTTGCCCTTCCAGATGCTGGGGACTGGAGAGAACATAGACGCCAACCCTTCAGCTCCATGCGGATAAATGCAGTGCTTCACCTCGCTTGGCAATGATCTACATCCATTTAAAGAGCAGCAAGAGCATATCGACAAAACCCCTTCCTTGCCCTGACAGATGCCAACTGCCATTATGAAGCTTACAGCCTTTAAATTGAGATGGAAAGTTCTTTGGCTCTCTGAAAGTTTCAGATGTCTCTCTCTCTTCAAGAAAGTTCAAAAAGAACTTTTTGAAGTCTTTCAGTAAGACTGAACACAGCATGCAGAAAACCTTAACCATTTCAGCCCCTGGGCCAGAAACACCACGCCATGCCTGGAAGCATCAAAGCTATGATTATAGAAGAAAAAAGATTTACTGCATTGTTGTCTAATATAGGTTTTCCAGATATGTGCTTGGAATCTTTTGTTTGGTGGTTGACAACCATGCCGATATTCTGGTCAAAACCTGTGAAAAAGATAAAGACTTAATTTCACAAAGCCAACCAAGCTGAAAAAAAACTTAGTAACCATGTGTATGTAACTTCCTAAATTTAGTTTACCACGATTGTGTTAAACCTCTGTAAGAAAAAACATCAACAGACTAAACTGAATTATGGTTAGTTTAATCTGGTAGCTTCAAAGAATGGGATATAAATGCAATACTTCATGTTACAAGTTATTTCTTTTGAAAAGTTACACTTCTGTCAGGTCTGCTTCTCTCTTTATGCAATTTCATAGCAAAGAAAGGAACGAAAGAAGCTGAATCTGAGGAGGAAAAAGCTATTCTGACAGCCATTCTAAGGCAAAGGATGCTGCTTTCAACAGAAGAGAAACAACTTATTAGCAACATGTATTTTCTTGTCAAGAAGATGTATTTGTTTTCAAAGGAAAATTATAGAAATAACATTATTACTTGATCTGACAGAAAACAAGCTCCATACAGAGGCTGAATTTATAATTTCTATTTACACAGCAGTTTTATACTACCAGCAGCTGGATTTCTTCCCTAGTACTTAAGCCATTTCTTGCTCTACCTCTGTATTATCAGAACTCTAACACTGTGTTTCATTAGCTGTTACTGTACACACACCGGTATCCTATGCTTTCTCCAGCTGCATTATTTGATATGGTGATAAAAGCATAAAATTCTACTACACTTGATTTTAATGCCAACTCATACTTATAGTGATGTATAACTGGGTACATGCATATGCACGCATTTAAGGTTGACATGAAGAAACATTACAAATCAAATCACTACAATTTATATCAATGCTATTTTTTCTGTAGATTTGAATATCTGCTAATACCCAGAACATGGAAATTTCATTTTGAGTTGCTGCTTTGTTACAAAAAAATTTTCAGCACCTCAGACAAAACTTAAAAAAATCCCACAGCACAAACCTGCCTGGCAGGTATATAACTGATATTACTTTACAATCGAATCATACATTTTAACCTAGCACTGGGTAATGCAAAAGAGCTACAGAAACATCAGACTTCAAAGCCTGATAGTTTAACTCTTAACAGTTGCTATGTTTTAGAAAGTCTTAAGTTTTCTGCAGAGAAAAACTGGGAGTAACTTTTTATAAATGTACACCTCAAATGCACATAAAGCGTAGGTTCAGAGCATAAACAAAGGGAAAAGGCAACACTAAGTCTTTCCACTAACTTCATTATTTACAGCTATTCAAAGTTTTACTTAATAAATGTGTGGGCAGGGAAGGACTTTTAGAAACAGTGGGCAACACAGACTATTCCATAAACCAAATCTAGGAAGATGACCAACAGGAAACACACTGACAGGAGGGATTAGCAGTGGTAGCATAATGTTTTCAAAAAAAGACACAATTCTTTATTACCACTGCCATATTTATTTATTGTTTTTCAAGATGCTGCAGAGAGAGTATTGGAGTCTTTCTTATGAGACCACATCGAGTAGGGGTTGGAAAAGTGGGTTAAAGTAAGGAGGGACACAAAACCTAACAGTGTGCACCCCACAAGCAGCGCTAATGCATCTGTACCACAGCATATATATACCATAGCATATATGTGTATGTAGTATAAATACTTCAGCAGCACTGATGAATTTGCAAAAGAAATTGTAGAACTTGCATACTTGTCCCTGCTGCGGCTAGCAAGATAAGTTGCTGAGTATGGAAAAATATCTGAAGTGAAGAAGGAAGAGATGCTGATAAATGCAGACCTGCATTAGCTAGGTTTACCTCATTCTCTTAATGCATCTGCCTCATTAGGAGAATGAAACATTGTCTGAGTGCTTAAGTGTTTTCTCTTTAGTACAGAAATATTGTATCTAAAAATTCCTCAAATGGTTAAACACTCCATTATATTTGGGACTTGCCTGGAGTTACAAGGAATAGAGCATAAAAACCGCTGGAAAGCCAAATCCACAGCATCAACAACAGTTTGCAGTTCTCACTGTGCTGGTAGATTTAAAGGACTTTTATCTCTCAGGCAGCTCATCTGCACATTGAAACTTTGACTTCCAACAAATAAGTATACTGACAACAAAATCTGAAAGCTTAAGTTATCTCTGTAAACAAGCTGTTAAACAGAATAGTGTCAGATATGGTCTTCAAACAATTTTTAAACACAGAGTAAGTTTACAGTTTAGCCTAAAGATTGTCTGTAACCTTTATTCACAGACAATGATCCTCAAGGACAATGAGTAAATAAACACTGAAATTGTTTAGAAGCAGCCATCCAACAATCTTTTTAAAAATGGACATGATTTTTTAAATGTATTTATTTTAAAGTTACAGCTAGTTTGTGATAAGCTTAACTTATAGCAAACAGTACTCTATTAAGGTGAAAAATGAGAACATAAAATATCGTGCACATTTTCCTGGAGCTCTTATTTAATTCTTAAAGCTGATACTATTGTTAAGCCTTCAGAGTTAGAAATGGAGCTTCTGCAGTGACAACTTAATCTGAGTGAATGACATTTTCTCTTATAAAATGTTACCATAATTAGATATATAAAAAAGGAGAGGGCAGCAACTGCTTTTTCCAAGGTAACATGTTGGAGATCTCTGGTCTCTTGCAGTCATCAAGAAGACAGTAACAGAAGATAAACAAATCAAAATGTGGAAAAAGACCAACTACCCTTGCACTTGCTTTCATTATCATGTCCATCATTTTGGCTCCCTTTGTCCTTTGTGTTGCTAATTTTGTATTTTTTCCATTTAAAAATTGTGTGCTCAGCCCTTCTTGAAATGCAAGTCCATTTTTAGGTTGCATTAGGAGAGGAGAGGGGAAAAAAAAGGAAAAAAAAAAAAAGAGAAGAATCTTACCGCTGTACTGCATCGTAGCTCCCAAAAATGAATCCACAATTGATCCCAGTAAGCCAGCTGCTGCACCAAACACAACAATAGGCCACTGCGGAGCAGATGCTTCCAGATCAGTCACGAAAATGAGTTGTGTTAGGAAGTAGGCCATCCCTACTGCCATGCCGCCAAGCAAACTTGAGAGCAGGCCCACCAAAGTAATTCCTCCATTAGTACCTAAATCAAACAAAAATTAACTTGATTTACAAACTTTTTCTTAAAGACTTATATTTGTTCAAATGTCTTATGTTAAATCAAAACTGTATTCAGAGATCTTTCCCCCTTTCATCCCCAGGGCTCTGCTACCACAGCTTTTACTTACAATTCCCATTATGCTTCTGAGAAGCTTAACCTGTACCATTACAGCCTATTAGTATTGCTTTTCTTGTCCCTAAGGCTAGTTACCTAGAAATATTCACTAGTATTAAATTAAATAAAACCAGATAGCACACTTCTCAATGTCACCTGGTATTTGTCTGCTGTAAGGTCCAGGGGGCAGGATAAGAAAAAGATTTGCTCCAAAAAATACAGAATTTGAGATGTGCATGTTATTAAAGCAATGTCTGTTTCAGAAAAATTATACCAAGACATAATTCACCAACGCATTGAAGAGAAAGAACAAAATCCATAGAAAGATGTTTGACAGCTCATTGAATAAAAATCTGAACACTTATAAAGAGAAAAAAAAATTGCCCACGCATTTAAATCCAACTGAGTCCAACTCTTGCCCTAGCACAGAACTATCCCAAGATTCAGACCATGCATCTGAGGGCATTGTCCAAATGCTTTTTTAATATTGTAAGGCTTGGTGCTGTGACTACCTCCCTGGGGAGCCTGTTCCAGTGCTCCACCACCCTCTGGGTGAAGAACCTTTTCCTAATGTCCAACCTGAACTTGCCCTGGTACATCTTCCTGCCATTTCCCCTGGTCCTATAATTGGTCACCAGAGAGAAGAGATCAGGACCTGCCCCTCCTCTTCCCCTTGTGAGGATGTTATAGACTGCGATGAGATCTGCTATCAGTCTTCTCTTCTCCAGGCTGAACAATCCAAGCGACTTCAGCCTTGAAGATTCACTTTACCTACCTTTGGTAAGGTGTTAAAGGAAATGAGCGATTTTGTTAAGTGATTTTTTCTGTAGTGTTTGTATTGAATATATATATTCTTCTATTGATCAAAATTTTAACATCTGAAGAATTCAGTGGATAACTTGTATTCTTTATATTACTGGCAATACAAACACGTTTTATAGCATCAGAGATGAGAAGCGACAGCAATCACCGAGAATGACTCTGGCTCCCTGGATGCTATGCTGGGGCATCTCACCAACGAGATGTAGCAGAAATACAATTGAATATACTCCATCTCAGAGAATGCACTCCTGCTAATAATTTCTAATCCCAGATTTCTGATGTTTGTTTTTCTGTAGGTTTTTTGGAACTTTCCAAGTTGGATGCATAATTCAAAAAAGATCAGCAAAATATTAAGAACATGTAGAACAGATAACACCTTACCTACTGGAACCTTTTCCCAGGTGGTTATCAACCTTGGCTTGCTTTTACTCATAACACTACCAATCTCTGAAGCCCATGTATCACCAGCAGAGCATGCCAAAGCTCCCAAAAGGGACAAGCACATCCATGATGCTGTGTAGTGCTTTGAAAAGTCGATTGGAATTTCACCTGGTCCATTTTCTATCATATATAAGAGAGCCAGCTCAGTAGGAACACCACCATTACAGAATACTTGCACCCAATTCCTCTGTCCACCTAAAGTGACAAAAACTAAATTTTAGTATTTTTAGGCAAAATACCTTGACAAGCAACAGCATGAGACAAAAGCAAAATACACATATATAAAGTTAAATGTAAACGGACACACTTTCAAATCAGAAACTAGATAGCAATTTACTAAACAGAACAGAAGCAAAAGCAAAGCTGCTTGCTACTCTTCATAGGGATAAGGGTGGAGGGGAGGCACGACAACAGCGTTCCCTACGTTGGATGTTACATCTCATCTGACCCTTTGAAAGGAAGAGGAATATGCTGTATTTATTCTCCACAAGGGATCTAAAAGACTTAAAATGTTATGACTTACCTTCTTTGTATTCAGAATCTATTTGCCTCTTTATATCTTTTTTCCACTTAGTAAGTTTTGAAGAAGTAACGAAAAATACAAACAAAGAAGTGAAGAAACTGTAATTTGCAACTGTAAGGATAAATCCTACCACCAATCCTATGAAGAAAAAGAAAAGTATATAAAGTTCCTTCATGTAACAATGTCTGTTTTGCAAAGCAATTAAGTATTTTGAATCTCTTGAATATGAAGAGAATCTTCATGATAAACCTAAGAAAATCATGCAATAAGAGAATTACTGGTACCAAATACCCGTATGAGAATTTCAGTGACATCTTGACTGAAAAAAAACCCAACCCAGCTATCTTTACATTTTTCTCTTAAATTTTATTGTTAAATTGCTAATTTTATTGCTACTGCTAAAGTGTGTGATTTTTTAAGACCTTCTCTTGCCACAAATCAGTAATAATGTGCAAAAATAAAAGAGAAAAAAAAAGCCAAAGGATATCTAATTCAAATTTAAGTACCCTGCCTGAAGAATATGATTATTTGTATAAGAAGTATACATACAACTGTGGCTGTATCTCCATTAGCAAGTTTATATTCAGTTTAGGAATCAAATCCTTCCCCTAAGGTCTCCAAAATAACCTGGATAACTCTCCAATGTATCTCAACAGCTGCTGCTTCTCCCTTCTGTTCTTCATTTTATTTTACTGTTTCAGATTTTTATGTCATCTTTTTATTTCTGTAATTTTCTTAAGTATTTGAGCTCCTGGATGTGCTTCTTTTTCAACTCGTCCCTGCCAGGGAAGGTCTAATTCTCACTGCCCTCCAAGAGATTACAGTTCTTCGTCACTGAAAGAAAACTGGCTGCCCTTAAAGCAAATGCCAATATAAGCTGGCTAGCAGAGCTGTTATATTAAGAGGTAAAAGCGTAGCAGAACAGATTTTTTTTTTTTAATTTAGAAAATGCGCCCTGTAACATACAGATAGAACAAGATTTGCAAATGGGTGACACGGAAGGCAAGGATTTGAGGTCCTCTTTCTTTCCACTGACCACCAATTCAGACAATGTCACCAGACGAGGGTGAATCGCCTCACACAGAAATCTCACATCACATTCCAACAGACACTACTGTACACGACACTGAGGTTTTTCTCACATGGTCAAGCAAAACCTTTGAAACAGTCATGTGGTTGAAGTGAAGGACAGATTTAATTCTCTTATTTTTGTTAGGCAAAAAGTGCCTAAAACTGCTCATATTACAGAAAGGAGAACCATGTGTTTTCTTTACTGGTTTCCTACAAGGCAGGTAGGCTGCTGACATGGCTCAGTTTTATGGTATTTCTTTGCCACTGCCTCTGCCCTTTCATTATTTCTCCGTGAATCCATCTATATGTTAAGTAAAACAGAATCACACAGAATGTTAAGGATTGGAA
>NW_010293309.1:0-12657 GCF_000700745.2 Antrostomus carolinensis
TGTCCTCCGCATCTGTCCGTGGGCTGTCGGTTGCCGTCCGGAGTCCTGAAAGCGGGGAGAGGGAGGATTTTTTATTTTTTTTCTTGTTTATTCATTATTTTGCCATAAGAGCCGCCGGTGATTTTTTCAGTTCTTGTCTCTTAAATGGACACGGTGTTTGGTTTTATTCCTGAAAGTGCTTGCCTTTCTCAGCCGGAGCATAAGATGTTTTTGACTTACTTGCTTTAGTTTCTTGAATAACTGAAAAATTTAAAGGAAATGAAAACTTTTCTGACGGTAAAATTCTGAGAAACACCTTTTGAAGCTGTTTGAATACTAGCATTTTGTTGGGACCCCGGTGTGTGCAGTGTAGAGGTCTGCAAGTTTTCAACCTGCATAGTGATTCTTATGCAGAAAAAAAGGCTCTAAAATCATTCTTTGTTTTTACGGACTTACTTCTGCTTCTGTGTTTGGTCCTGTACAAAAATAGAGGTAGTTCTTCTCGTAGGTCGTTATAAGGCACATCAGTGCAGTAGGAAGCCTAACAGATGACATGATTTTTTTTCTTTTGTAGAGATCATTTGCTTTCTACCACATTTCATAGAAGTAGGATTTCAGGGGGCACTTGAGTAAGAGGGATTTTTCCACATAGGCAAAATATGAACTGTATTCTGTGACTTTGGTATGAAAAATTGACAGGACAAAAGCTAGTGAAAAGATTTTAGTACTTAAGTGCTTTTCTCTTTTCAAAGTGGTGGTTGAATATCGAGTGCAACAAAGAAAGTGATCATATAGATGTATCTTAATGGTAAGATGTTTACCAAGAAAGTCACGTGGCTGCCTCAGTTGATGTAAATTAGACATTTCTGCCAAGATTTTTTTATATAATATCAAGGAGGAATATTTCTTTTCTCGATCTGAAACTGCTGCTGTTATTCAGGAGAAGTTCCCATTGTCTTCCCTGAGAATAGTTCCTCTGTAGGGCCATTTCAGGAGGCTGTGGTATGTGAAATGGCCCAACATTTTGATCTGAATGACATGTTGAATGAGCATTTGCACCAGGATATGGGAAGGATAGCCTATGACTAATATAGTGACTCAGAAGATCTAGGTCCAATTTTTGGCCTTTGCCAGCCAAAAAACCAACTCTCTGCATGGCCACACGTCAGTCAATCGGCACCTGCACGTCTTGATTTCCTATTTATAGATGGAAAGGGATACAGTAATTTTGGGGCAGGAACATACATGCCCTGTGCCTTCTACAAATAAGTCTTTTAAGGTTCAAAGGTGCTACCTAGAATAGCAAGCATAATTTGTATCACCATGCATGTTTGTGCCCAAGTATTGAGGCTACAGAAGTCTATGTTTGCACCAGTTTTCGTACTTTTTGACTGGAACACTCCTTTCTTTCTCTTTTGTATTAGCTTGAATATTACTATATCTGTAGTGTCTCCTCATCCACTGTCTCAGGAATGTTTTTGAAATTTTTCTCAATATTGTCTGCTGAAATTATTAAAAAATTACAGAATTTTTTAAAATTTACAGATTTTCCTACTGACTGGTTGAGCTGGGTGAATTGTGTCTTTCGAACTCAGCATCATTAAGACACTGAACTACATTAATAATCAGAAGAGGGCTGTGAGGTGGGATAGTTGCCCTTCACAATAGAAGCAGCTTCTGTGAATATCAGAATTACACCTAATGACATTTTTCTAGAGTTATTCTTGTGTTTAAAATCCAAATCTATTTTAAAAGGTTAAAAAATGTGACCCTTTTTTGGAGACTCTTTAAATATTTTCCCTGCTAAGGAGCACAAAATGGCTGTGGCTTTAACAAATTAAAGTAATATGATAGCTGGCAATGGGGTGACCTTTTTTGATGGAAAAATTGTTGAAAAGAGAGAGCTATTTTAAAAAGCATTTATCTGCATTTTGCAATTGTTGAAAGAGAGAGCTATTTTAAAAAGCATTTATCTGCATTTTTTTCTGTTCACTTGCTTCAAGAACAGCAAATGTGTGGTGAGTAATCAACACTAGTGCAAGCCGCTTCATTATAAATTTAATAGGCAAGGGTTTACTTTACCTCTCAATTTGAATACCATTAGAAGGCAGTAAATGAATGTGCTTGGTGAAGCTGCTAGCTGAGGGTTTTGCTTTGTCCTCTCCCTATCCCACATGCTCTAGATGTTCAGGAGAGCCAAGTGTAAAAATGAAAGATCATGTGAAAAACTTTGGCTGTAAACATGTAAAACTCTGACTTTGGGAATGTAGTATTTATTATGTCTGTATTTTCAGCTTGCTACTTTTTTCCTTTCATTTAATTCTTCCAAGGTCTTTTAATCAGGTTCAGAGCAAGGATCTGCATGTAAAAGAATGTTCTGTACCACATTAGCCCTGATTGTTCCACAGCGCGATTCTTGGTGCTTGGGAAGCTGTGAACAAGTGTTTAGGTATATGTATGTAACATAACTCAGATAGAATCTGTAAATTAAAAAACACAGTTTCATTCAGTTGCTGTGCTTGTTGAGAGAAAGCAGTGGGATGAACATTATTTAATGGGAACTGGCTTATCTGGGAGCACCACACTGGAATCTCACTATTTTTGAAGAGTATTTAGAACTGAGAAGTATAAACACGGTATGTACAATAATTTGTATCCATCTTAGAGGCAGTCCTGTGGGTTGCTGTAGCACCAGCCTTCTACAGATTATTGCATGGTAAAAAAATAATAAAACAGTGATAATGGTGACGTGTAAGAGTCATCCAGTGGGAGAGAGCTTGGTAGAAGACCTCTTAATATGCGTGCACTACTGGACTTTGACAATGCACAAGACATTTTGCTTAGATAAAGTTGTTAGATTTCAAAGCATCACAAATGATGCTCTGGTATTCCTGCCTGCCTTCCAATGGCTTCTGGATGGGATGCACCTTGCTTCCTTGTTGCTCCAGTTGATCAGAAATAAAGATTTAATGTGCTTGTCTTGATGTTGGTAATAAGACTGTAATTCTCAGTGTTTCATAGACATGAGTTTCAGTGTTACCATCACTGAAAATAAATGTAATTAAAAAGGAAGAATTGAATTCCAAGGCACCTGCAAAGCATCATTGGGGGTTTATTTACATAGCTTGACAGTTTTGATGTTCAGTCAGTTGCTTTACAATTTATGAAACAGCAGTAGTGGTCGGTGGCACAGAGGTATGGGATTGTGGTCTGAAAGGACAATATGGGGAGCAGGTTCCAAAGACCTCGTGTTTTGTTATCTTTGAAATGATATGTGGAAAACAAGTATGAAGTATTTATTTTGTCCCACTGCTTATGCTTTGCAGCCATTTGCAAGGCTTGCGTAAACTGTGGTCTGGTGCTGCTTAATGAGCCATGGAGGCTTGTTAGGGCATCAGTGGACCCCTGAGTTAAGTGAAGTCCATACAAGTGGCTGCTGGATCACAGAGCAGCATCAAAGCCAGAGCCCTGTCTTTCTTGCACAGTTATATGCTTTATTTACAGGGAAGAGGAGAAAGTCAGGCTGTGAGTTGTAATCCAGGTTGCTGTAGGATCAGGAAGTGTCCTTTTGAGCTTAGGAACATGCTGATGATACACAGGAGGTGCTAGGACAGTGAAGTGGTAATCATGTCATTGGCAAGGGTCACTTTGTTAACCAGTAGAAATGCCTTTCTGCTGAGATTTAGATAATGCTTTCCCTTATCTAATTTCTTTGGTGTGTGCAGAGTAAAAAAGTTTTATAACTGACATATTTTCCATTAAAATGCAGTTAGGTCAATACCTGATGTTTTTGTTTTCCATCAGTTTATTTCCTTATTCTGGTCCTTCTAACATGTCTTGATAACTGGGGACACCATGCTATAATATAAATGCTAAAATTTTTAATGATAAAATAAATTTGATATATGAGTCCTCTATTTGGGAGCCAAAAAATAAAAGATTGGATGAGGAAAAGTGTTGGAGGGTTTATTGAAAAATATATTTATTGATAAAACCCAAAGTACTTGTTGATGTTCATCTCAATAACTTGAGCTGGTCAGGAGACCAGCAATAGCATTTGACACCAGGTTTAAGGGGAGATTGTAGATTGAAAGAAAAGTCAGTTAAATAAAATTATTTTCAAGAGTTTTTGTCCTTTTTTTTATATTTACCTCTACTTGACTGAAAACTATGCAGCAAGCCTCTCCAGTTTGCAGCACATCACAATAAATACTTCCATCAAATTTACTGCTAAACAGGATTCTGAAAAGGGATTTTTATGGATGAATCCTGCTACTGCTGGTGTTGTGAGCAATGCCTGAAACTGGACCTGTTTGTTAGATTGATTGCTCATTCTTCTGTGTCAGAAGCACAGGTGTCAGGGGAAGAGATGGGGTGTTGCTCCGTGAGGTGAAATGGGGCATATCCATGATGTCAGGCAGCTTCACCCTCCCCTTGCTGTGTGGAGTAGGACTGCACCTCGGCGCCCGAGAGTGGTTGTCTACATGGCACCTCCTGGGCAGTGGAGACCCTGCTTTTTGGGGAGCTGAGCAGCTCTTTGCTGTACAGAGGAGGTGAGCGGTAGGGTGTATGTCGTGTTGTCTCCTTCAGTCCCTTGCTGTGAAATGGAGGTTGCACAAAAGCTGCTCTGTAGCCAGAGCTGAGTATTTCTTCCCTACCTGCCTCCTTTTTTCTTCCTGCTCCTCCCACCCACTTCCAGCAGCAGAGCTGAGTTACTGTAAGCCCTAGATGGGGGAAAGATAAGAGCCATTCGTGTAAAACTTTTTTCTAAGCAACCAGCACTCTTGAGAGTGTGAGAAAAGCAGAAGAGGTTGCTTAGTGCTGTGTGTTGACATTTATTGGTTCGTCTGCAGGAGATGAAAAGAGTGCCATTAGGTACACCTTTGTACCCAAGAAACACCATTATAAGTTGGTTTGTCAGGGGAGTGCATGTTGAAAGTACTGATCATATTTCGATATGGTTCTAGTCAGTGTGGTATGGAAAACACTGATTACTTCAGATGAGCTAAAACTTCAGGTTATTTATCCACTCAGGATCCTTACCGAGCTAGGTGCTTACTATTTCCGAATGCACCAGCTCCCAGGGGATTCACAGTATGACACAAGCAAAGGTCGAAAGGAACTGAAGTTGGGATGGCATCCTCTCTCCAATGAGTTGTGTTTGTATTATCCAATACAAAAGAAGTTTATTGTGCTGGTTGTGCCATGATAATCACCCAAAGGGCTAAATTATGACTTCTTGTGCACACTTGCAGCAGAATAGGTTGGCTAGACTGGATACCTGCCTTTGTCATCCATACAGAGGAGGAAGATGTTGAGATATGTCCCTTGAGGCTCTGGAGGTCAAGATGGTCATATGACGGAAGTAACCAAGAGTAGGTAGGTCTTACTGTGTTGGCATGGCATAATGATTTGAGTGTGCTTATATTTTCTTGCAGAAAAGAGGGTGGAGTTTAGTTTGGATGCGTTCCTTTAAAGAGGGAGAATGGTGAAGGGATTTTATACAGCAGAATAGAGCAGTGGTGTAAAACAGCTGGCTGACATGTCTCTCATTTCAGCCAACCGTGAAGTGAAGCCCTGTATATATGTAATCTGTGTGTAGCACAGCAACTT
Organism: Antrostomus carolinensis; assembly: GCF_000700745.2. Lineage (NCBI taxonomy): Eukaryota > Metazoa > Chordata > Aves > Caprimulgiformes > Caprimulgidae > Antrostomus > Antrostomus carolinensis. The sequence continues at coordinate 5,593 of NW_010293309.1, forward strand.
GGTGACAGGTCTGAGATAGAAGTTAATGTGTTTCATCTGTTCTCTAAGGTCACACTTGTGAAAAGCTCCACCTTAAAATACTCCTTATGGGATTAGTTTATCTTCTAACTCTGTTTTCTTCTGTATAATCAGGACTGCGCTTCCCATGTTGCCGCTCTTATGGGTGGGTTCAGGATGCTGTTGCTGGAACTGCAGAGCTTTGTCTCTGTCTGTCAAAGCGAGACGCCTTGGAGTCAACTGCGGGGTACCTCCTCCCTCTGCAGAAAATGAGAAACCTCTCTGAGTCTCACTGCTGACTAGGCTGGCTGGATTAGTGTTTGCCTTGATACCCTTTTCTTAGACAATATGAAAGATTTTTTTTTTTTTTTTTCTGAACATTTGTGGCCAGTGATTTTGTAAGGGAGTTTGCCTTCTGTTTTAAAGTTATACTGAAGTAAAACTGCAAGAATGTAGGTACTTGTGAATGTAGATGAGTTGACAGGCACCAGGAGATGAGTATTAACAAACTCGTGGTTTAAAAGTACTGTGTGCTAGGGTGGTGGGTGGGTCATTTTTGGTTTTGATTGAAGCTGTACATTTAATTTTTGCAGTTTGTAGACAGGGAACTTCTCAAATCCTATCTGACTTATAGCAGGCTGTACCTATACATTAACAAGCAATGAGCTGCACAACTGTGTTGTTCTTGGAAACTGTTCAGCTGTAAAAACAGAGCCACATCTGAGCTGAGACAGCCTCCTCTTAAGACAGACTATCTTTCTCCATAGCCTGTTTCAGCAAGTAGAAGACGACTTGTGCATAGTTGTTGAGCCCACCTTGCTGTTTTAAAGATGTGGCGTTGTTTCTGGTATGCTTTTCTCGTTTGACAGGAATATTATTTTTAGAGTATGAATTTTGAGGATGTAATGAGTTTGAAATATAACAATACAAATCAGAGTTGCTATGATGACTGTAATTACAGTAATTCCAGACATGACTTGTATCAGTAGATTGCTGTTTAGGGTAGTTAAGGCAACCTGCCTTGGGAATATCTTCTATGGAGTTACTAAAAAACCAGTGCCAGACACTTTGGATATTGGTATGGAGTAAAAATTGCTACATCTTGAGGTCAAATTCTGGTTTCTGCCTGTAGAGATAAGAAATGCTGCAATTCCCACTACTTCATTTGCTTCCGCTATGAATGTCTCAGAGGCTGGGCTCAGCCTGACCTGCTTTGTTTACTGTGTCTATTGTGTGAAAAGCACGCAGCATGTTAACTAAGACTAGCCACCCCTCCTCCAGCCTTACACGGACATCATTACACCAGTATTTTCTCACTCTGGGCAAACATGGGGCAACTGGATAGCTGATAAGCTTAGTATCCTTTTTTTCCCCCCATGATTCTGGAAGATGTCAACTGAGTTTGCAGACATTAATGGGGTGTAATGATATCAATGCCTCCTGATGAGTGTGTAATAATTCCACTGGTTTATTCTGTCTCTAGATGCTGTGACAATGAAATTGAGCTGCAGTGAAGTACCTCTTTATGTAAGTTCTACAACACTTGGCTTCTGCCCGGAGAGTTGCTTTCTTTTCGGTAATGGCTCATTCAGAAGAAGGGTGAATGAAACCAAAAACCATTCTCTAGTTGTCTGAGACTGCAGGCTGTTGAATGTTGCTGTCTGATGCAGACGTGTTTGGGGACAATGGTTTTCAGTACTGTGGCTTAGTTCTCCCAAGGTATTTCCCCTTTACGATCGTTATTTTCTTCTCCTTCAGTGGTCTCAATTGGAGTTTTCAAAAGCAGTGTTACTGCCTGTGAGGAGACACCACTTGCTCTCTCTTTCCCACAATTTACAACTGTTTTTTCCCTATAAAATTCCAAATTACTCTCCACTTCTCAATGCAGTAAATTGTACGCTATGTCAAAAAATAACTTGAAATTTATAATAAAATGTACTTTTTTCTGCAAACCTGAAGTGATTGCTTAAAATAGGTGAACTCAGAGTTCAAAAACAGTAGTAACAGGAGTGAGGACATGCATTAGATAAACTTAATTTACTTAGTGCCTTCAATAGGATGTGAGTATGAGGATTAAAACTTGGGCAATCTAATCATTGTTATTGATGAACCATGGTTGTCTTTTTTGGCTTGTTCTAGTGTGGTTTGCAATGAGAATGATAGTAGCAAAAGTACATGAATGTTGGTGTCTGGGAGGGTAGTGGGAGGACACTGAATGGTTGAAGAAGGTGAAACAAAGACAGAACCAAAATAACGATCTGTTTATTGTAATGATATGGGGATGGAAATGTAGGAATACAAATAATCTGTACCCCAGAGTACTGAAGGAACATAGGACTGCTAATGCACCAGCACAGTTTTCATTGTATTTGTTATCTTGGGAGTAGGACCCTCAGGGTTGTCAAAAATTAGATGCAATATCTTTAAAGGTGTTGGGGAAGAGATTTGTGAGGCCTGTTCATGTGATGCTAGTTCTGTGGTGTAAAGTTTTAAAAAAATTTGACAGAAAGAATGATCAAGGACATTGTGCCAATGGATAAAGTTCAGCATGGTTTTATCATAGGCAGCTGCCTGTCTTTCAACAATAACTTAACTGACCACTCAGAGAAGGGCAGGGCAATGGTCTTAATCCAAGTTGTTGAAAATGGAATGCTTGATATTGTGTCTCATAGGAAATTCTTATGGAAGATAAAGAAGATGGAGATGAATATAAATGAATAAGGATATATGGATACTACAACGACAGTTATTATGGTAGAGAGAAATATATTACAAGTGATACTCCTTAAGGATCATACTTATGGCCAGTTCTCTTTCATATTTTGATTATAAGCCTGATGGCCAGATGTAGGCTTACGAAATCTGTGTAAATCTGTGGACATCATAACACTGGGAGATGTTGGTGTCCTGGTTTTTAGCTGAAACAGAACTAAGTTTCTTTTTAGTAGCTAGAATAGCACTGTGTTCTGGTTTCAGCATGGGACTTGTTATGAGAAGAACGTTGATAACATTATAATGTTTTCATTTGTGTCTGGAAGTTGAAGGACTGTGTTTTGTTTGTCTACAGGTGCAGGATCTGGGGGGATAACAATGACTATTTAGATTAATAAACAAGATTGGCATTTTGATATGCCAGTAGTATATTTTATATCATATAATGTCATGTTCAGTTTATTAATGAGGGTCTCTTCCTCTCTTGCTGTCTCTGGCTTTCACTTAGGCTCTCAGTCTTCCGGGGTTCTGGTTTCAGTTTTGGGATTGTTGCTCCTCTGGGATCATTATCTGAGACTGTCTGGGCTTGGTCGGCAGGTGGTGAGCAGTTGCACTGCGTATCACTCATTGGCATATTTTATTGTTATTATTAATAATAATTTTATTGTATTTCAATTATTAAATTGTTCTTATCTCAACCTAGAAGTCTCCTTACCCTTGCCACCCTCAATTCTGTCCTCTGTCCCCTGGTGTGATTAGGGAGCAAACGGCTGTGTTTGACTGCTAGCCAAGTGAAACCACCACAGTTGGTCAGTACTGAGGAGAATTCAGTTACCATGTGAGGAGATAGAATTTTCCCACCTTTTATTTACTCTGGTTTATAAGAGCATGGTACAAAGCTGTGCATTTGGGGACTAATAGTGATACATCTCTTATGACTAATCAGGTGGAGGTAGAGAGGGCTTGGGGTGTATTAGTGACTTGTAGAGTGATGGATGTGAGAATGTGAGTTTAATTTGGAACATTTGTCCTAAGCTTTGTACAAGCAAGAGCTGAGCTGAGCTTTGGTAACCTCCTGGTTCTGGTCATGAGCTTTGGCAGCTTGCTAGCTGTGGTCTGCAGCTTCTCACCAACCCAGGTGGGTAAATCCTAGAGGGGTCTCCTAACTTGCTAGAAACCCAATGAGAGCGGTTTGGATTGCTGTTAGGCAGGCACCAACTTGTTTTCTTGTGGGGGGAGCAGGTGGGGTGGTGTCTTTCCTCTGAGTCCTCTGTCCTACCAAGCCTGAGGATAGTAGTGAAACATGGACTTCCAGAGACTTGCAGTGGGAGCAGGTGGGGTGAATTTCTCAGAAACTGGGACTGTAGTAATTTTTAACAGCCTCCTGTATTTTGTGTGAGTGTGTGTATGTGGGAAGGAGAGTATGTAAAGCTTTCAGGGCTTCTGCAGGGAGTGGGAAGCGGCTATGTGAACACCCTAGGTAATTGAGAAAGATTCAAGGTTGTCTCTCAGCCCCCACCTAAAACTTGGGGAGCTCTTGGCAGACCTTACACTGGTCATCTGAGATTGGTGTAGTTGCTCTGGTGAGTTAGTGTCTGAAAGTGTTGCAGCTTCACAGTCTTGCCAGTCACAATAATTGTTCCTGCTTTGAGTACTTTTCAGTGCATCTGGGAAGATCAAAGAGGTATGCCCATCTTGAAAAAGTCCTTGAGTCAAGGCATTTTTTTTTCCTCTTAGTTGGGTCTGATTATTTAATCAGTTCTGGAAACTCCTTCCAACTGCTCCTGCTTTATTTGCATAACTTTACATGACAATCAAATCAGCATTTAAAGTAGACATGAAAGTCCTTTCTGATTGTGTAGTTCCTTAGAAAGTTTTCATTAAGCAGTTCCCTGGCTAGCTGTGTTTGTCTAAAATCTGTTGAACCTTCATCCATGAGCAGGGTTAGAGAAAGCATCTCTTGGGAAGACCGAGGGAACACGACAGATACTTGCACTGCAGTGAATTCAGGTATTTCTCTGATGTGTTCCAGTCCCTTTTGAAGGGCACAGTGGAACTATAGAATACCATGTCTTGGCAATTGCATGCTGTTCATGTGCAACTTTAAAAATGTCAGCATACGGTTATAATACATGATTTTCCACAGGAAAATTACAAGTAGTCAAAAGGTAGGAAGTAATCCCTTCTTTCCAGCCTCTATGAAAGCATAGTTTTTTGTTCTTTAGGAGAAAGAGAGATATTCTGTATGCCGGGTCCAAAATTAGGATGCTTTTCACACTGTATTTAAGCATGCTTAGCATCTGTATCAAGTGGATTTTACACTCTTCTTTATTCCAAGAACGTTTGTCTGAGAGGTTTGTACTTCATGTCAAATTATCTGAGAATAACTGGAGTTCTGTGTTTATAATACATATTTTTAAAGATTATCTGCAAGGTAATTTGTTGGCTTGCTGTGTGTGAGCAGCTGTTACACAGCTGGAGGATGCATCCATACAGTGCTATTGCTTCAAACTGTCACACTTTGTCAGTGCTGCATTTCCTTGCAGATCTAAAGTAGTATGTGTAATCTGGTCAGCTGAGTGATGACTGTTTCTTTTTCCTTACCTAAGAGGGAATGCATGCAGAAAGCACAAGGACCTTGCTGGGTAATATATTTTTTGTGAAATATAATTTTAAAATGCTCTATGAAATTACTCCATTTCAAAAATGCATTATTTTGATACACTTCTCTTTGTATGTAATTTTTGTGGCAGCAATACGATTAAAATCTAATTACAACACACATAACTGTCATGGTTTAAAAAATAAATGGTAATGAAATAGAAAATTAAATATTTGAAGCACATGCTTTTCAGTTAATTTGAGGAGCCTGTTTCCGGCTTCTAGACAGCAAAATACTGTTAACCACATCATAAAATTACTGCTTTTAAGCCAGTTTGATTTTCAGGATTGACTAGCCAAGAATAAACTGAAACATTGTACATGTTGTCTCTTCTTTCAATGCTAATAATACATTGTTTAAATAAGTAGAACTTGAATTTAAATACCTTTTGCCCTCCTAAATTATACTTTTTAAAATGATACAAATAAAATTACTTTTGTCCAGTTCTTTCTGTAAGGAGAGCAGCAAGCTGAGTCTTTTCTTTTCATAGTGTACTAAACACAGTATTTAGAATAAGACCATGCTGTCCTCAGGCAACCACTGGTTTCATTGAAGGTGAAAAAAATACTGTCTGTAAAAGATAAAAAGCAAAATATTTGATTAAGCACTTTTCAGATATTAAAGAATTTATATATGGGAGTTGTTCTTCCTGTTGAAAACAGTTTCTAGTGTGGAAAAACAAATATCTCTCATGGAAAATCCTTCCTTCTTATTTTAGGTTGCCCAAGGAAGTTGTAGGTTGCCCAAGGAAGTTGTAGATGCCCCCTCCCTGGAAGTGTTTAAGGCCAGGCTGGATGAGGCTTTGAGAAACCTGGTCTAGAGGAAGGTGTCCCTGCTGATGGCAGGGGGGTTGGAACTAGATGATCTTTAAGGTCCCTTCCAACCCAAACCATTCTATGATTCTATGATTCTATTTTTATGGTAGGTGACTGGTTTTTGTTTGGGGTTTTTTTCTTTGTTTTAAAGAAATGTTATGGATTACCAACATTGATCTTTGACACTAGCAAGGAAATAGATTGCCTCCATGGGGCAGACATACCATGGGAGCAGTCAACTCTCAAGAGAAGAAAATAAGTGCTCTCAGAAGTTTGTAAACTATTCTCAGCTGGGAGCCTGATGAATGTTTCCTGTGGGAGCAGCAGAGAGAAATGAAGAGATGCTGAGCCACAGAGGATATCCACAGCAGTTCCCTGTAGACATCAGAAGGACCTCATCTCCCAAGGAGATGAAGCTGGGAGTTACATGTCAATTCTGTCTTTCCAAAGGAGTATTTGGATATTAATTCTCTGGGAAGAGGCAGAAACTCGAACTCCCAGCTTTGAGATTCAAGATCTCCTGGGAAATAAAACTTCCATTTTATGGACATTTATGGTTTCCGTGGTTATGTACTGTACGCTGCTTACTATTCTTGAAATGCACTTTCCTGAGGTACCACATGCTCCTGCCTACAGCCACTGGAGTTGGCTGAAAGTGCTCAAGGTCAAAGCTTAATTTAACTTGTCTTGTATTCTGCTACATGAAATCTCTCCCTCTTAAGTGTTTCTGCTGGTTTCTTCTTGTTTGGGATTGGGTTTTGTTTCTGAAACTGTTACACCTTCTTTGGTGAAGCATAGGTGTCAGAGAGGCAGCGGTGCTTATGTTTTCACTGTTTAATACTGATGTGTTGAAGTATTCCTACAAACGATGAGGGTTCA
>NW_010293309.1:12680-33522 GCF_000700745.2 Antrostomus carolinensis
GGCTGCTCACAGCCACAGAGCATCTGCGTGCCTGGAGACTCTCCCACCTTGGATAAGCTCAGCAATAGTCTTTGCCTGAGCTGGATTTGGAGAGTACGAAGTATGTCAAGTTTTCTAGGGTTTCTTTTTCCCTGACTTTTTTCTGTCCAGCATATTTCCTCTTAGTGGTCTTTGCGGAGTTTGCATGGTCATGCCTGTTCTTTGCTTACCCAGCTGTTTGTTTGGGTTGGTGATTTGCACTGGGTGATGTGATATTGGCTTAATGCTCTCTATTTTAGGAGCCTATGTTTTCTGTCACTGTAATAATATCAGTGCCTAGTGAGCTTTGTAGTGCACCATTCCTCCCAATGGTCTTTTGTAGTCAGAAGATGTTGTTTAACTTCATTTACAGAGAAGGTCTGAGGTGGTGTAAGCGCAGCAACTTGCCTAAAATGTAGAGAAAGATGTGGTGAAATGCACTTCCATCCAGGTTTCTCAGATCCTGACCTAGGATGCTAAGATGGGGGAGCGTTCTTCCTGTGCAACCTGTTTGGAAGTTCAGTGTGTCAGTACAAAGAACATGTGGTGCACCGTAGTTTGACGGTAAGTGGAAACAGCTTCTAATGCAGCTGATCTAGTTGAAGATGTCCCTGCTCACTGCAGTAAGGTTGGACTAGATGACCTTTAAAGGAACCTTCCAACCCAAACCATTCTAAGATTCTAAGATTGCTCCTGGCATCTCCTATCAGGGGAGGTGCATCCTGTGGGATGCAAGGTGTATCCCATCTCATCTACAGTTCCAAAGAAAGGAGTGGAGCTGCTTTAGATGGAGGCAAAGCAAGGGAGATGGCATTAAGTCTGCATTCACAGCCACCTCTGCCCTGACAGTACATGGGAGCCAGAGGATACATGTCCCAAGGGCAGTTCTCATGAGGGTTTGGAGCACACGAGGCAGCATGTCCTGTACTTGCCTCCACATTAACTGCTGGCCCAAGGGGCTGACGCTCTTAAAGAGAGAGTAGGAGTGCAAAATGGGAAATTAAATGCTGGTGTGGGCAAGACGGTCTGGCAGCATTTTTATTACATGCAGTATACCTGTAGCCTATCCCTACATGTAACGTGTCTGTATTACAGCCTCAGTTAATTATCCCTTGGATCCGTGCTATTTTATTTCCTGCTGTCATTAAGTAACAATTTAGAAGTTCTTTTGATCTTTTGTTACTTTTTCAAGGGATATACCTTTCCTCCAGGAGTTTTTGGGCAAACACCTGGGCTACAGCCAAGTTCATTAGTGTCTTCACTGCCTTCTTAATCTATGATCTTCTGGTTCCTCAAGAATGTGCTGGCATAATTCCCTGGGACCCAGTTGAAAACATGACTGCTTATTCATAGGTACCTTAGCTGTAGAAGGTATTTGAATAAGGAACACAGAGGAGAAAGTGAAATAAGGGACGTATTGCATATCCAAGGGATGCACACAACAACAGCAGATTCTTGGACTGATGTTTAAGATTCTTCAAAGCAAAGCTTGCAGTACTGATGGACAATTTAACTACCTGGATTTCTGCAGGTGAGAAACATGATGAAACAGAATTAATTCTAAAATGTTTTATTCACAAATAAGCTCATTTCATTATGCAGTAAAAAAAGACACAAGCCAGTAGGCAGTGGCCAAGAAATGAAGCAAGGGAGCTCTGTCCAGCCAGCTGCCAAGGGCCATCCTGCCTTGCCCCATTGCTGGCTCTCATGCTCCCCTGCTGAATTAGCCCTGGTACTGTTGTACCATCTGCACACTTGACAGCAGTGACATGGAAGGGGAAAAATAATTACAGAGTTTAATAATGGCTATTCGCGTAAACTACTTCCAGGCTACTTTCAGAATATGCATGGCTGTTCTACAGTGGAGGAAGTTAAAGACAGAAGTTCAAATTAGGAGTCACAAAGTCCTGTTGAAAAGATCAGAAAGCAAAGGGTGGTAGAAAGTTCAATTTGAAAAGAGGATTTTAATGCTTATCCAGGGATTGGATTAATTTGGTACTCTGTCAGCAACTTCTAGTTGTCTGGGCTGTTTTTACCTCAAAAGTGAGAGTTCTACAGAGTGCTCTGTGTTGGTTGATGCTGCTCCAGCTGAAGGCAATGGTAAAGTGCGCTGTGATATTCGCATAATCCTGAATGCTTCTGAAATTTTCAGTTCTGCACTGAGGCCCATGCAAAAGGTGATTATTTAAATAAACAGGGTTTTATTTCTACTCTAGCAGTGTGTCTGGGAATAATTTGAAAACATATGCTGGAAAATGTTCAGAGGTCCATAGGCAGAAGGACTATGAAAACACTTGGTGAGACAGTTAAAAAGTTGTGAATTGTCTTGTTTGGCAGGAAGAAATTCCAAATGTGTTTTCCTGAAGTACATTATTTGTATGCCTAGTTAAGAGATTGAGGGACAAATGAGCTGTAATTGTTACTTTCTTCACAAATGCATGGGTTTCATATGCATGAGAACTGGGAATCAGAATCAACAGAAATAATTCAACAATGCTATTCTGTTTTCTAAGTGATTGAAGTGAAGTTCAAACTGGTATAATTCCAGCATGCTTTTGTGCGTTATGAATAGGAAGTGTCAGTAGGACTTATATATTGATCCCAAAGCCAGTAGTTGAGTAGTTGATCATCTGCCTTGCTAAGCCGTGTGACTTCCCAGTTCCTCTGTATTGAACCAAGAGTTGAGGTGAGAAGAGGGATGGAAAAGTGATAGAATTTTCCATGCTGGTACAACTTCTGCATTTTCTTCTCTTGCCATGTATTTGATTTCTTCTAGCCAGCACTTCATGGAAAGAAGCTGCTTTCTAGCCTGTCTTGCCTGTCCTGTGCTTTCATGTTCTTTGCTGTTGTGATAGGGTTGGCCATATCCCGGGTCTGTCTGTGTGTTCAGCCAGGCTGAAACTGCTGTCTTGTTCAGACGGTGATTTCAAAATGCAGAAGAGAAATATGTTTTAAAATACAAATGTGTGTTAGGCTTCTGGCATGCATTTGCTAATGTGTGGAGCTGTGTTTGCTGGCCTGACCCACTGCTAGCTGGAGTCACGAGTGTTTTGTTGTTGACCCCTGTGGCAGTCTGGTCAGGTCTACTGTGAGCGGCTTGCATGGGGGCACACAGAAGAGAGTGCATAGGCTGGCCTGTGTTTGGATGCAAACTTGCTGCCAAAATGAGACCGAGGAAATGCATGTGAAAAAAAAGGATCTATTTTAAAAGATATGAAGGAAAAGAGCAGGTACTTCAAAGCACATCTATCATCAGTTGGATCATTTTTTGCTCCCATGGTGTATTATTTTTCTTCCATTTTTTTGCTTATTTTCTTGTTCAGTCCTTAGATTGGGATTTTTTCTGGACAGGGACTTTGCACTTACAGGTATTTGTGTCGTGTCTACAAGAGTAGAGCCCTGGTGTCACAGAGGACATGAGAATAATAAGTAATCTGATTTATATATTTTAAATCAAGTCAACTGAAAGAGGTAACTTCTTTTTTTTAGTTGACAATTACATGTCAGAATGGATGTTCATTTTCTATTAATATGCCTTATTGCAGAAGTTTTCTGACCTGTCTGTGTGAACAGTTCATTCCCAAGCTTCTTATTTCCTCTGTATGATTTTATGCACCAGCATACATTGTGTTGCCATTGATAGCAAAACACTAAATGATATTTTTAACGACAGAGCAGCAGGAAACATGTTTTGGCACTGTGTAATGCTTGAAAAGATTCCCTTTTTTCCTTTTTCATTTTTTCCCCCCCTCTTCTTTCTGATAAAGGCATCCAGGCTATTTTTATTTCTATCTGGCAGTTCCAGAATTAGAAGATATCCCATTCTCCACAAATATTGATTACTTTAACGATATGAGAGACTGAAAACTTTTCTTCACCTTACGTGTTGTCACAGTTTGATGGTGCACTGAACAGAGCTTTAAGGCCACTAGTGACAAGTTAAAGAAAAAATGGCCATGAGATGTAATGTACTGATTTGCTATAAACTTGCTCTTTGGTTCAGATTGTTTAAAACATTGGTAGATTAATTCCGCACCAGTAGCCAGATCAGGTTCTGTCTCTTTTCCTGCTGCTGACATACACCAGGCATGAGAATCACAAAGCTGGAATGAGCTCTGTATCGTGTGCTCTCACGAAACGAGGTTGTGTGCCCAGCTCAGGTGTGGGTCAGGTTAGTATGACTGGGTGTTCCTCATGGTGACATGTAAATGGTCTTGCTGCCAGCTGTACCTTCAAGTGAGAGATTAGTGTTGCCCACCTGTCCTGAGGAAGAAATTAGTGGATTTTTAATTCCGTTGGATTCTAATTCCTTTTCCTGGGGCCAAATCTTGCAGTTCTCAACATGGAACTTGTTCTTCTGCCTGTGTCTGTGAAGAGAGTAAGCCTGTGTTGAGGCTAGCGAGGAGGCAGAATGTGTAGTTTATTTTGAGGCCTCAGCTTTGGGAAAATGCCAGTGTATGCAATTTCAGAAACTCCCAGTACAGCAGATGTACTTCAGTTTGTCACCGAGGGAGGAATATTGCAATAAGCTTGACTGAAAACCCACAAGGTTTAAGGCTGATCTCCTATTAAAACCCCCCAAAATAAAACACAACCCTTCATCTCTCCTCCTCTTCAAAACAAATAAATAGAATAATCCAGCTCTGAACCCATCAACAGGCTAAGCCTGTACCTGAAAACAGCTGTACAGAAACGGAGGCTGCACTGAATTATTTAGTGTGACCTGGTGCATTGCTGGCCATTTCATGTCACCCAGCTATCATGTTGTCAAGGCCAAAGGTTTGTTAGGCCCTTAAAAAAGCCAAAATATGTGGAAGGTGGGAGAGACCAGGCAGGAAATTGTTTGGTGGGAAGAAGTTTCCAGTGCTCTGTGTGGAATGACCATGTCTGGGGTGATTTCAGAACAGGGTAGACAAAACCCGCTTTTGAGGAGTAACCTGGGCAGTGTTGATCCTGCCTTGAGGCAGGGGAGTCAGCTAATTGACTTTGCAGGATCTCTTCCATCCTTCCTGTTCTTTTTTGCTTGGAGTGTACTTTTGTCCTCTGTTTGGATGTAACAGAATGCTTTTTTCCCCTCTAGTTTATTTGGGCTACTTTGCAGTCAGAAAGGTGGCAATAGCTTCTACCAACACTTATTTTTCCTTTTAAAAAGGCACCACATCTAAACCAAAGTGATGAACTTCCTGATATTTCATATCAAAAGAGGGCAGCATATCGGCCTTCATTAGGAAATTTCTTTGTTAGTGTTTCTCTTCAAGGTTGTGCTGGGACCTTGCTAGAGGCATCCTTCAGATTATATTCTGGGATGCACCTGGTCACTGAACCCTTTTTTCTCACTCTTTTGACAAGAATGGAGAGCAATCTCAGCTGCTAGTCATCAGGCTTCCCTTGTGCTGTGTGTGGAGGCTGAAGGCTGGCATTTTACCTGGTGCGAATGAGTGAGGTTCTTGGGGTGCTGGTGGAGTTTTGCAGAGTAAATCAGCAGAGGACTGTCTCTTCTCAAAGCAACCGTACATGCATATTTAATTTTTACAAAAATCTGTGTTTAGGCTTTTGGGCAATGTGTAATACTAAATATACCTATATTGTCACATACCTTGTCTCCAGACTGTATGTGGAATTATGCTTATTCTGTTACTCTGGATAGAATAGAAATTAATTATACTCAGGTCCTTCTTCTCTCAAGTAATTCTATTGGGTAAACCCCCTGTTTTTGCTATACAGTTAGAAAGTTAATGCTTATAGAGAAATGCTTGGGTTTTATGTGTCGTCCCCCCCCCGCCCCGGTTTGTTACTCCTTTCCTGGGTGTAACTCCTATTTCATGGTGTGTTTAGCCTTGAAACTTACTGCATTCCATTCAAATAGGGAACGTGCTTTCTTAAACAATTCCATGACAATGTTGTCTTTGTTATTAATCATTTGAGTATGATTGTTTTGTGTTTATTTACAATTTCCCTACTGCTTGTTTACCATCTTTTGTGTAGGATTGGTCATAGTTGCAGCTAAGTTGCTGCAAAGGTCATTAAAACTGCATGGCTGCTCAGGGAAAATATCCTGCCACTGTTCTTGTCTAAGCACAAGTAAAATATATTTCAATAATTCACCTTAAAATATAAAGATTTTTTTGAAGTGAGTGTTTTGAACAGTGAAGAAATATTTATGCTGAATTGTAGTGGCTAGTGGCAGTTTGAATAGAGGAAAAAAGCCCCATTATTGCTAGCAGTACTTGAGATTTTGCATTTAGTTTGAGATGTTGGGACTTGCATTCTGGGAACAAAGAAGCCATTTTTTTAATCCCTGCACACAGATATTTTTCTTAGAGCATGCAATTACAATGTGTTGTCTGTTTGTCCCATTATATTTACAGATAATATAATAGAAAACACTGGATAAAACAGTATTTCTCAAGCTATTATGTTGCTTATATAATTTGGTAAAGACATTTTTTGCATACTTTAGAATGTATATTTTTATGGTAAAAATCTGTTGGAAAAATAGATTTGTCCAGACTGCGTATGCAAGGATAGGGACCGACTGTTGAAATTTAAGCATTAGCCAGTGTGATGGCCTGGATCTGGAAGCCCACTAAAGGTCTTTTTGTGTTGCAGCTGTTTTGCTGGGGCAGGTTCCTGGTGAAGAAGATAGTGTTACCTAAATGAATTCAAAGTGGAAGAAGCTTGGGTTTAGGTTAAGGGCCAGTTATTTATTAGGGTGATGTGCAGCAGAGTAGCGATCAGGCACACCTGAAGTGCCATGGTTGCCCCTTCAGCCTGTCCCACCTGCCCAGATGCTGCCATGCCTCAGCTGTGAGGGTTTACTACCTGCCTTCACCTCTTCTCCTCAAGGCGAGCCTGCTCTGGTCCCTCACTGGGATGACGCAGAGGGTCAGAGCGCGGCTGGAGGTGAGAGCTCTTCTCCTGAGGCTGTGGGGATTCTGGTCTTTGCTGCTCCCTAACTGGGATGTGGGGCTTGGGGGACACTGCCGCTGCATGCTGGAGCCAGTCAGTTCTGGAGTGCCCTGGAGAAACCAAAGGAAAATACATGTCTGAAAAACCTGTTTGGTTACATTGAAAGAGTGCGTAGACCTATAAATCCTGTTAAAAACACAAACTTTCTTAATCTCCTCCTTGATGCTGGTGCCAGGGCAGTGTTTTCACTGGTAATAGAAGGTGTGCTTTCCATTATGGATCCTAGAGAGGTCAAAAGTGCCAAACACTTGTTCAGCCACAGTTTTAATGCATTTAGAATTGGGTCTGTGTCTCTCTTAATACCCCTGTAGCTACAGCCTCCACTCCCCAGTCCTCCCATGTGCTTTTTGTTTTTTATTTCGAGGATTGCAGTGATGACCTTGGCTCTCATTAAATCAGTAGCAAAACTCCTCCTAGCTTCAGTGAACCAAGTGTTTCTCCCATGCTCCTTTTCCTCTTCACAATTTCTGGCATCTGTTTGCAATAGGAGACATTGATGAGGCTGCCTGAAGTTCTCTGCTGTTACAGGCCTGGATGATGTTTGAGGGATCTCCAATTGCCGTGTGTTCCTGTGGTGGTTCGGTAGAGCTGAGTGCTTGTTTTGAGCTACTCAAGTGTAAATCTAAGTAAGATAATGGTTGGCTGGTCTCAGTAAGTGCTCTTTGACTTTAAAATTTGCTTTCTCTGTGAGTCCATCAGAATAAAAACTGATGTGTTTTTATTTTTTTTTATTCCCTTCAGGTGTGAACCTGAGGGAAAAGACCTTCCCCAGCATCTACCTGAAAAACCAACTGTGACCAGGGTCTGTGTTTATTTGCTGAGATAGTTAAGTGACACATCCTTCCTTTTGCTTTGATTAAATGGGGACTGAACTATCTGAGGTCCACATGGACCCTGAGAAGCATACCTACATGTAGAAATAAACCTCCAACTCCCTGTTACGTTTTTCCAAGTCAATGAGGATGCAAATAAGGTTGTTAGGGAGAGGAGAGAATGGGAGAGAGGTTGAACTGTTGTTAGGCACACAAACTTGTGAAAATAGTGTCAGAGACACGTAGCAACTGATAGATTGTCAGGAAGCCAGCCCAGCGAAGTCCTCTGGGTCCATGCTCTCACAGCTGCCCAGTATTCAGACCACTTGGCCAGTTTTCCAAAGATGAGGTGCCTATATGACTTACCTGGTTTGGGTTTCGGTACCTAAAAGATAAGTGTTAAGCCTAAGTCGGTTCTGGATTTAGAAATGCAGAAGAAATAGGCCAGTTAGGATATGTTTCCAGCATCAGTGTATGGAACGAGCTCAGAACAAACATCGCTCTGTAGTAGTACAGTGTCCCCATTTCAGGTAGTGTGTATATAATTATTTCTGTTGGTTTTGCTTTTTGGTACTGATATGTGAATTAGGGTACCTTTTAAGTACTGATAATGTTAATTTTAGTCTATTCGTGCTTTAGTGATAGGTCAGTGTCAGAGGTTTTTTGCAGACTTGAGAAGGTGCTTTGGTCATGCCTTGCAGAATGGGGTGAAAAGCAGTGGAGAAGTGCTTTTCCCGGTTGTGCTGGGAGTAATGCTGAACAAATGTTTTCTGTGAGCATGAATTTCTCATGGAAATCCTGGAAATGTTTCACTGTTGTTTACCTACACTATTGAATTGTTGTAATAGTCTAGTGGATATATATTTTGAATGAGGACCTGGATTGAACACTCAGGCTCTGCCATGAAGCAGCTCTGTTACAAAAGAGGTGGCATCTCTCAAAGAGCTCTGGTAAGGCCTTGTGAAGCAGAGAGGCATTGCTTTGGTGGAGGAATATGTTACTGAGTCTCGTTGGAAGATCCAGCCCACTTCCCTCCTTCCTGTGTGTCTTGCTAGGAAAGGAGGAGGAGGACGGAGCTGGAATTGCTCTCACTTCTGTTGCTCTCCAAGTTCATTTGTCTGCAGAGGAAATATCTGTTCATGTAGTTCCTGCTGCAGCCTGCTCCCAGGGGTGGGCAGGCCTTGCCTGAGAGAAATAAATACCTCTAAAGGGAATGGTTATAGTGAAAAGATAGGAATTATCCCTTAGATTTAAGCTAATAAGCCCTTTTCTTAAAGGGCTAATGTATGGCTTCTGTGTGTCTGCCTAGGTCAGCTTATTTTGTGTATGCAGAGAAGCTGACAGAGATCAAGGTCATACATGTATCTGAAGTTCTGTTGCACTTTTCTAACACTGGGCTTTAACAATTGCTACAAAACATAATAATTCAAAGTAGAACGGGGTGGGGTGGGATGGGATGGAATGGAATGGAATACAATAGAATAGATCATTTCAGTTGAAAGGTGCCTACAGTGATCATCTAGTCCAACTGCCTGACCATTTCAGGGCTAACCAAAAGTTACAGCATGTGTTTAAGGACGTTGTCCAAATGCCTCTTGAACACTGACAGGCTTGGGGCATTCACCACCTCTCCAGGAGGCCTGTTCCAGGGTTTGACCAAAGTAGTTGTGGTTCTGAAATTTAGTTTTATTTGCAATATGGATATTTTTCAACACTTTGTATATTAGTCTTTCCAGTCTGTTCTTATATGACCTGGGACACCCTAAGTTTTTTTATTCTAATAAAGTTCTCTGCATCAGTCTTTTCGCCAGACCTTCATGTGACAAATGCTGGAGTGTATCATCCTTGGGAGAATTTTTGGCTTGAAGCTCTTCAGTGTGTTGATCAAAGTTGTGGAAAAAATTGTACTGTTTGCTAGTAAGATTGGCAGCTTTCAATAAAATGATAGATTGCCATGATAGCATGGTAGAGTCAGTGCCCTTGAGTAATCTGGATTTAAATGCACCTAGATGCAAGGTCATACATCCAAAAACAGAGTGCAAAGAACTCTGCAATGAACAGAATAAGCTGGCAGACTTTTCCCTTATCTCCTCTTCCTCCTCCACCCTGAAAGGCTGCATTTTGATCTGGCTTGGGAGCTGGATGAATCTTTCTGCTTTTTGCAGCTTCAGAGTCTGGAGGAGGCTTACAACATGCATCCCTTTCTCCAAGTATTTTTCTACCTAGGAGTTTTCTAGAATCAACTGCAAGTGACCTTTGTTTAAAGGAAAGAAATAGTTTCGGTAACCAATTTGGCTTCACATGGAGGAAATGAACAGCGTGCTAATTACAGTGCTGTCTCATTGCAGCTTGCTTCACAGTTGTGGAAAGGAATGGAAAGTACCCTTGATGTCTGCATAGACATACATGGGGACACCTCTCACAGCAGCAATAAAAGCATCCTCAGAGTTCAGTGGTATTTTTGTTTCATGTGTGTAACGAACAAGCCTCTGCCAGCAATGTTTGGAGGGAAGTGCAAGTGGTCGTAACAGTGGGAAAGACTGGTCTGCCAAGTAAACGCATTTGTGCCAGCTGTGTGAATGGATTGTGGGTGCAGCCATCTCCATCAGAGTTGTATCTGTTTGTGATCATTGTTCAGCTGCATTACAGCATCTTTTCTTTTATTAGTGCATATATATATAAGGATGTAGATTATATGTATGCTACATATGCAACATGTTGTCCAATAATTATATTAACTGTACAATAACTATATTATAAACTAAAAAAAAAAAAAAAAAAGATTTTGCAAATGTAGGAAAGGAATTGGTCAAACATAGTGTGAGGTTCTCTTGTGCTCAACGACAGGAGGAGGGGCACAAACTGGAACACAGGAAGTTCCATCTGAAGATGAGGAAAAACTTTAGTGTGAGGTGGGCAGAGCACTGGAGCAGGCTGCCCAGAGAGTTTTTGGAGTCTCCTCTGGAGATATTCAAAACCCACCTGGATGCAGTCCTGTGTAACCTGCTCTGGGTGAACCTGCTTTGACAGGGGGGTTGAACTAGATGATCTCCAGAGGCACCTTCCAACCCCTACCATTCTGTGATTCTGTTCTTCTTTTCTGGTTTCACTGTGTCCTATCAAATCCATTTCTTTAGCAGCATATACATCCCTTCTGCTTTTATGCAAGTATTGCTTTACAGTCAAAGCTGGTATTAAATAGATGTAATTCTGCACTAAGGAAAGACTGTACGGAAGGAAGAGATGCTTGAATATTCAGGTTTAAATGCAGTATTAGATACATTTTGAACACACATGGCATTCCCTTTAGCACACATGATTTTGTTTTTTTCATGTCTTTTCCAAAGGGTGGCTAGCATATCTTATCTTACAAAGATCAAAACCTCCATGGAAGCTGGTATTAAAGTGTCTCCAAAGTACAGTAAGCATGCCTTCCCAATGCTCTGCCATGTGTAGATCTGGAGCCATGGTGAAGGCTGTAGCTCAGAGGAGAGGATGGGAGGGGCAGATGGGCTGATGTGTGGTGGAAGAAGGGTTGTCCGGTGAGAGGGCAGGCAGCAGCATGGCTAGCACGGGGCATGGCTGTGTGGGACAAGTGTTATGCTAAGCAGTGGAGGGACAGGAAGGGATGAAAATATAGGGGTGAACTCCAGCAGTGGTAGGATGCAATGGTGGAAGATTTTCAGGTGGTGAGAAGGGGAGATGACATAACTGCACCAAGTGTATTTTGGAAAGGAAAAAGTGAGAAGAAAAAAAGATACTTTGGAGCTACAGCAGAAGTTATTTGTGGTAGCCTGAACAGCAAACTGATGCATGTTTTAGTAGTGACAGCAAGGAAGAAGATGGAATTGAGCAACATGAAAGGAGACCATATGAAGACAGAATGAATGTGATGGCAAATGGGAGGTGCTGGAGATGACGATAGGAGCTTGTCCTTTGTAAAGTAAGTAAGTTCCTGTGCACCAGGCTCCTGTCAGCTAAGCACCCACTGGAGCAGTCTGTGGAGTGTCTTCAGGGACTTACTCTGTTCCTATCTCCCTGTCCTGGTTTTTGTTAGGATAGGGTTAATTTCCTTCTTAGTAGCTAGAAAGTCTGTGCTTTGGTTTCAGTGAGGATTGTTATGAGAACAATATTGATAACTACAAGGACACTGGGCTTGGGCACTTTCCAAGAACAGAGGACTGGAAGGGGGGATGGAGGAGAAAAGTGTAGTAGTTAGTAAAACCCAGAACTGACAGTTGGATATGCCAGTAAGATATTCCGTATCACATTACATCATGTTTAGTGTATTAATTGGGGCTGACCAGAAAGGGGGGGATTCTCTCGGGAATCACTCGGGCTCACTTTTCCAGGATTGCAATTTTGGTTTTGGGGTTCCTTTTCACTCTCTGGGATCATTATCAGCGGGTGCTGAGCAACTGTACTCTGCATCACTCATATCCATATAGTTGTTATCATTATTACTCTTGTTATTTTAATTCTATTTTTACTCTAGTTATTAAATTGTTCTTATCTCAAACTACAAGTCTCCTGCCCTTTACCCCTCCAGTCCTCTCCCGATTCCCTGGGTGATGGGGAAGGGGGCGGAGAGGGGAGGGTGGGTGGTGGTGGTGGCCTGCGAGTGGCTGTGTCTTGTGCTGTCAGCTAAGTTAAACTATCACACTCCCCAAAATAGCCATCTGTATAGTATTACTCCACAGACAAAAAGAGCTATTGACAACTAACATAGAAATTTATTTTTTTTAAAGAAGGACGATAAATTAATAATAACAATAACAATAATAAAAAATTACAGGTATAACAGTGCCAAACCCAAAGATAAATAGTTGAAAACACTTGGCAGTTAAAATAACACTTCAGGCTACTAAAAAGAGGTGTGTTACCCGTTTCTGGGGAGAACAGGCATGTTTCCTCTCGATATTGGACTCCTAATGTTGTTTACATCTATCCTTATAGGAACAATCCTATCTAAGGAAGATTTTGTGCCTGAAACTAGGCTTTGCCTCTTCAGCCCTAGTTCAATAGACCTGCCTGTATTTAAGAGGAAAACAAAAGCAGGATTTGCATTGTTACAAGTGACGAGAAAGATGTCCTTGGGGACGGCAGGAGATGGGATGTGGGGGTGGCAAGAGTCTGACTGCTGTGAAGCGTGTGTTGACAAATAATGAATCGGGGAAGGAGCCGGATGCTTGTCAGGATGGTCAGGGGCATAACTGCGGTTTTCAAACACGGACATTTCTGTGCTACCGTGTTGTACTTTGGTGCAGGTTTTTACCAGACTTTTTTTGTGGAGCTGTCAGCCTCAGTGCTGTGGCAGCTGTTTTGAATAGAGGCAGGGCAGGCATCGTTTGGAAGTATGAATGGCCGAGATATTCTTCTGCAGGGTGTTTTCCAGAATACGCTATTTCTGCCAGATGTTTGGGCAGTTCTGTCGTATTTGGAGCAACTGTGGCAGCCAGGGACCGTGGGGGAGCACGCTATCCTCCTCTTCGAGGAAATGCAACTTCAACTAAATTTCCTCCCTCAGACATGTCAGACATTTGTTATTGTTTGCTGCTCCTCAGATCCCTTTCCTGTTCTTCTTTTTGAAGCTATTGTATGACAGATTTTTGTTGGCTGGTTGCTTTCTATTTACTATAAAGAAAACCATGGGCAGATATGTGGGAACTAGTATTCTTTGAAACCAGCATAGTCAGTTGTAGAATTACATCAGTGCTTTTGTTTTGTAAACTGAGTCTAAGATAATTTCAAGCACTTTTGAATTTTTGATTTTTTTTTTTTTTAACACAAAGCATGCTTTTGTAAATAGCAAAATACTTGAATTCACTGACTCGCTTATTCTGACGCATTTTAAATAAAAGGTCAGTTATATTTGTGTGGGTCAGGATGAAAGGAATTAGTTTAAACACATTATTTAAAAGGCAGTTTTTAAAATCACCTCTGCTTATGCAGGCATAAAACCAGTGTTATTTTCTTAGTGGAAATAAAAAACTGCAGATATGTTATTGGATCACAACCTCTGTATAGGAGAGCTGAAAAGCTGCAAATAAACTGGCATCTGAACTATGTATCAATGGGTTTTTTGGAGATGAAAAATTTACTGGAAGTTTCTGAAAGAGCTTTCATTTTTCAGGGACAGGTGACTATAGATGTAAAATTTGACAAAGACATTTACCTCCCAGAGGATGCTGAGTTTTACTTTGTTTATGATGGATCCCTGAAAAAGCACACAGTGTTTGCTGAGCAAGTTAGTGACAACGTTCTTCGGTCCCTTGTTCCAGGTGAGCGTTAAATCCTGTTTTATTTTTTCATCTCTTTGCTATAACCCACTCCCATTTCAAAGCTGGGCACAACTGGACAATTTGGTATAACTCTGTTTTATGGCTTTGTAGTGGAGAAATGCAGAAATTGAATGATGGCCTTTAGGATCCAGGCAGAGTTTGACTGACTGGAGCAAATCCTGCCTTTTGTAGCAATCCACACAGCACAGTATCAGGCACAGACAGTCTGACTGGGCTTGCATAGTTGAGTGTGTGTTGAAGTGCTGTCTTCAGGGATGGCATCATTTTTAATGTGAATTAATTATATACCACAACTGTTCATCTCTGGGGATCCTAACACCTGCAAAAGGCATGTTTTTTTCTGAGCCTTCCCTGGGTGCAGCAGTCAGCTTGGCTTGCAAGGCCCTCGTGGTGGGGGTGTGCGTTGCTTGCAGCTCTGCTGGAGCTGTACACCGTGCAGAGGTGTTGTGGTTTAACCCCAGCTGGCAGCTAAGCCCCACGCAGCTACTTGCTCACCCCCAGCCTACTTACTGGTGGGGTCGTGTGAGAGGCAAAAAAGGCCTTGACTCTTTGTGAGCACTGCTCTGCGGTAAGAGGAAGGGCAGGCACTGATCCCTGCTCTCTGGTGGCCAATGATAGGACCAAGGGAAATGTCAGGAAGATGTGCCAGGGGAGGTTTAGGTTGGACATTAGGAAAAGGTTCTTCACCCAGAGGGTGGTGGAGCACTGGAACAGGCTCCCCAGGGAGGTAGTCATGGCATCAAGCCTGACAATATTCAAGGAGCATTTGGACAACACCCTCAGACACATGGTCTGAATCTTGGGATTGTCCTCTGCAGGAAATGGAGTTGCACTTAATGATCCTTGTGGGTCCCTTCCAACTCACAACGTTCTATGATTCTATGAACACTTTTTGCATCACAAATCCAAAACATGGCCCCATAGCAGCTAATATGAAGAAAATAACTACCCCAGCCAAAACCAACCAAGAGATGTTGAGGAAACTATTTTGGGGGTACCTTGCTGCAAACAGGGGATTTGTGTTGCCTCCCAACTGGCTCTGCCTTGGCATTGTGCCCCTCATTAATGTAACAGAAGCCTTGGTTGTCACCGTTATTGTGTGCTTTGTGACCTTTTCATTTGTGTTAGTAGATGACTATAGACATGATGTACCTGTGCAATACGATCTGCTTGTTATTTATTCTTGTTTTCTAAAGGGGATTTAGAATCTGAAAATAGCTGCTAAGCATAAAAAGGGAAGGTTTGCTGTTGTTAAGTGGTGGCTTCTTTGATCCTGTAAATGGTAAATGATTGTCATGGTTTACAACTGGAGAAAATGCAATGCTAGGCTTATTCCAAGGTAGCAAAGTTTTTTTTTTTTTGTTGTTGTTGTTGTTGTTTTTTTTTTTTAAAAAAAAGAGGGCTAAAGTGACACTTAAATGACTGCTTCTGGGCTAGGAGAAAAACAGGAGGCTACAGGCAACAGTTAGTCCTCTGCCTGTTCCTAACAGAAGCCATGAACAGATGAAAATAAAGTGTGAGGTTAAAATACAGCCCTGCAGTTAGTGTTGTTCCATAGTGGCCAAATTAAACATAAGGGAATGCAGAGCACTTTAAAAAAAACTGCAGATGTGGTAAGTACATGCTTTCTTCTACAGTTACTAGAATGCATATATACTTGTAGTTATTCAGGCATAAATTGGAAAATTTAGATTTGCACCCATAGTGCATTGTGGTTAGCTCTCCAGTAAGAGGTACGGCTTGCATCTCTTTTAGATGTATGACACCCACCCCCACTTAGATGGCAAAGAAGGAGGAGGAATGCAACAAGGTGCTTAGGTGGTTTGAGAGACAAACTCCTTTGGACTTCAAGGGTCCCAGCTGTAAATTAGAGACTTAATACGGCATGTAATCAAGTCTGCCAAAAGCACACAGTGTGCGTTAGTTAAAACCTTCTGGGTTTTGGCCTACATGGAGACACTGAGTAGGTACCAAATGGATGTTAATAAATAGGTATATTACTCAGAGTTAGTGTTGCAGGCTGCTCTGCCACTCTTTTCATGAGCGTTTCATTTTTCTTAACTTGTCCAAGAACCTTCAGGCTTATGATTTGTGTGATTTCATCCTGATGTGGTTATCTCTTATTTCCATGTGGTTAAAGAATCTTCACCTAGAAAGACTGGTTCTAGAATTAATTATGTCAGTATAATTGGGAGGACTGGCAGTTGACCATCCACTCAAACCCAAGTTCATCACCAGAAATGATTGATAGATGCCCTACAACAAATAGATGTAATTAGAGGGAGGAATAAAATATTTCTGGATGAGTAGTCACAGCTCTTAGAGGCAGGGTGAATAAGGAAGAACTAATGTATTTTTGGAACATAGGTAGCATTAGTGATTATTTTACATTATGATTACAGGCTGTGGATGCCAAGAAGCAGTTTCTGTTTCTGTGTTAATGTACACAAGGGGATACTCACCTGTGGTCCTCGGCAGCTGTCCCATCACTTACATAGAGAATCTGTCTTGCGAGTTGTTGTGCTTTCTGGTCAGTCATGCAGAATGTGTCGCTGCCACTAGTTACAAGATGTTGTTGGATAAGTTTGAGCTAAGAATAAAAGGTCTGTAGTCCCTGGATAATGATTTGATGCTGACCATTGCTCATGAAGAATTGCCATTGTCCTGGAACATCCTCGGAAGCCACTGAGAAGGTGGTAAAGTTTTATTTTGAGTTGGAAAGTTTTTAACAGTGGCTTGGTGCACAGTTCAGAGCAGAGTATCTCACCGTTTTACCCCAGGTTCTCAACACTTGCACTTTATTTTGTGATTAAGATGAAAAAGTCTTCAAGTATGAGAGGGGTAATCAGAGATTTGGTTTGTACACAGAGGTTTAAAAAGGATAATAATGGTTATTGTAACACAGTCTCTCCAGAAGCTTTTTGTGACTTGACTCACTGTGAATGCAGTTCTTTATTTATAAAAAGGCTCTGCATTTGCAAGATTAAAGAGCTGTCTGTTTAAAAAAAGAAAGAATTACAGCAGTGGTTCTAACCAAGTGAGATATTTTAATTACGCAGACAAAAAGGACATGGTCGTAAAGCAGAAGAATGTGTTACTGTAGGCATTCTGATATACAGAGTAAACATACTTTTTGTTATGGTTCAGTCAGTGTTTATGTTTTATTTATGACTGATCATTCTTTGGGGAGAATATAGTTAAACAAGCTTTGAGGCTTTTTTTAATTGCAGGGGAAGTAGGGTGAAAATATACATGAAACTTTATATTAGGGTACACTATTGAAAAATTTTGTAACCAAATCAGGTGAAATTTTCCTGGTTTCAGGTTTCACTGCAAGCAGAAAACTGTAGTTAGGTTTTGCTGAAGAGTACAATTTTTTTTGCAGACCCAACTGATTTATAGCTGAGGTTGGAAACAGTGTTGAACTTGGTGGCTTCACATGTTTTTCATTGAAATTTTGGTACTTTTGGCTGTTTTCCTTTTAGTACTTTAAATTGCTAAAAATTGGAGGACAGGCAATTTCCATATGAGCCAAACTGAAAGAGAGATTCATGCAAGCTTTTGGGAAGCAAAAACACAGCACTTTTAGCCCATTTTTTTGGGTGAGGGCCTTTTTTCCCTGTCTTAAATCATTCTAATTCTTGATGACAGATAGCTTGAAATCTGCTACTGCCTTTCTCAGGAGAAGGATGCTTTTTGTCGGTCTGTTGTAAACAGCTCTTTCAAGAGATGTAAAAACAAATGTGAAGTCTCATTCAAATATTGGTTAGACAGGAGATGAAAAAAAAAAAAGGAAAAGCTGTTACTTGTTTCATTTTGGTGTGTAGTAAATATTTGTTCACATTACTCAACTGCTGGAACAGGCTGTTGGATCTTAGCAATGAAGACCTTGATTTGAAGCCTGAAGAAGTCAGCTGTAGTTTTGTTCACAGGCTTGGCTAAGCTTTTCATCAAAACCAGCTGAAGCCCAACCCAGAAGCATCAGCAGGGTACCAGTGGGCTGAGACGTGCTTGGGCAAAGCCAGCTGGGTACCTGCTTGCTTGGAGCATGGAGAAATTAATGCTAGGTGTGTTGTGGGTCCAGAGGGTTGAAGATCAGCTCAACTGGCACCAGACTAAGCTCTGCCAGGGCAGCTGCTTAAAGCAAAGTTCTTTAATTTTAAATTATGCTAACTGTTACTTTTCAGGTGTACTGCAACATTTATATGGAAAAGAGTAAGTTGCCCTCATGAGACTTTTATGGGACTTGTATTTTTTTGTCTTTTTCATACTTTGTTCACTTTTCATGTTTAAATGTTATGCATAAACAAAATTTGAATACAGTGGAAAAGCAGGGATGTGTGCTTCAGTCACTATACAAAGTCTCTGTGAACATCTGAAAAGTTAGATGAGCGTGCCTTGAGCGTGCTGCATTAGCGGTTACCTCATGGGCACAAGAGTTGACATCTCCCTTTGTACCTCTGTCATTGCTCTTAAGTGAGGCTGGGATCTTTCCCCTTATTTCTGAATAAAACAAAAACTGATCCAAATGCCTAGGCAGTGCTTACTGGCCACCCTTGTTGAATGAGTGGCTCCTGAAAGCTTTCCAGACAACTGCTCCTTCAGCCCAAAAAGGGTCAGTCATTCCCTTTTTGCCTCTCTCTGAGGTCCAGGCTTGGGCTGGGCCTGACATCTATTTTAGTGTCCTCTTAGCAGTTTGTATAATTTTTCTTTGGCTCCTATCCTTTCCTTTCTGAAAGTATAGTTTTGATTCTTCTTACAGCTATTTTCTCCTTTCACCTGGCTCTGAGAAGCACTGACTCATGTTGCTTCCTTGCGCTGTCCCCATCACTGTGTTTTTGTCCCCAAAGCCAAGAAGCCAAGCACAGCTGAGGGTTGCACATGGCTGAGGGAACACTGTGCAGGCAGGGTAAGGAGAGGAAAGGAAAAGGGCTTGGACTGGTGCAGGAGGGCTTCACATCTTGGCACAAGTGAGAAGAGGAGGAGAAGGTTCATCTGCCACCATGAGGTGATCAAGAGTTGTCCCAGCAGTCTGTTTCTTCCACATGCTCCGAAAGATCAAAATGGATGAGAAACAGGGAATTTTATGAGGATTTAGAAAGAGGATGAGACCTTCTTTCCCGACCTGCTGTCCCTGCAACTCCTTGTCCCAGAGGTCTGACGGTGTCTTGACATGTGACAGTGTCAGGATGTTCTTTTTAGTGTTGTTGCTGCAAAAGCTGTGGGTGCTATCATCCGTCACTAGTTAGGACCTCATGCTTGTGAAATTCTGTCAGTTTTCAGAGCTGCTGGGCTATTTTTATTGGAAAAAAAAATTACTTTTGAGTGACACATAGCTGAAGAAGATCATAATTGCACCATCTGGTGTTTTTGGACCTCATTCTGAGAATTTAGAGACATGCGGGTTGATGGAAAGATAGAAAAATAATTTATTCATTGGAGTTTTGGTATTCGGAAAAAGTGTTTGTATTCCCTTTATGAGGTATAAAAAGAATTGGATTAAGAGAGAGCCTGGATTGTCTAGGGAGCATTGCAAATAATTCAGGAATTTAGTGCAGTTGCACAGGTCAGGACTTGTTAGCCACATTATTTGAAGTTCAACAAAAGAAACAAGAAAGCATGAAACTTTCAGTAATCCTCGTTTTTAATAAGTGCCTGTGTGACAACCATGTCAGGAGCTGCTCACTCACACAAAGTGGTCAGATGTTGAAATCACCTGGCTCACAAGCAGTTTGCTGCTAGAGAAAACTGGGGACCCAACTGAGGTGCTATGCTTAGACTTTTATTTGTTGTTGGGTTTGAAGAAGGAGGGAGGAGGATGAGGGAGAAGCTGATTTTCTTGTTGATTACGCCTTCATAAAGGATATTTTCCTTCTCAACACTGGATTATTCAATTTATGGTGATAATCAATATTAAATATTAAGCTAAATAGCTTGTTAGAGCTGCTAAAAAAAAAAAAAAGACAATCTTCCCACAGTTTTGCAGTTTACAAAAAAAAAAAAAAAGAAAAGAAGAAAGAAAGATGGAGTGGTTTAATCTTGATAAGAAAAATGTTTCCAAGTAACCTTTCCTCTCTTAGTACCAGCATGTTAGGGCAATCTTTTAGAACTGGAAACAGCCAAGGACCATCAGACATAAGTTCAGCGTCTCCACTGCAATTTTTTTGTCCTTGACACAGTTAGGCTTATGTCCCTTGGCTGTCGAAGACAGAGTGGGAGCACAGGTTTGTGGACCTTGCAAGGAGTCCGCCTTACACACAGGAGGCTGAAGGCATCTCAGTTTCTGGTTGCTTTAAGGGCATTGCTGGGTGGGTGAGTTCAGGTTGTCTGGGTGATTTAGCTGTGCTGGTAATCAAACAAGAACAGTTGCTGCCAGCCTTAGCACTGTTTACAGTTATTTTCAAGAGGAAGAGTGCTCTTTTAGGTTTAAGACTATTAGAAGAAGCAATAAAATTGTAGCCTGAATTGCTAAAATTAATTGTGGATTATAGGGAAGGGAACAGTGTCTGTATTTGTTTAATTCTCTTCCATGAAGAAGGAGAATTTCCATTTAATTTCATAAATGCTTCGTAATTGTTTCTAGGAATAGGTCTTGTGGAGAGAACTGAAGTACCCAACCTTGCTGCTTTATAGTCTGCCTTTGGGGAACACTTTTCTACTTTCTATGGTATTTTTTACTTCACTGCCCTCTCCCTGCCCTTTTCTTTTTAAATCCCATTACTGTGTCCACTTGGTGTTAAA
>NW_010293309.1:33532-41990 GCF_000700745.2 Antrostomus carolinensis
TGCACTAGTTCAGACCTGGCTGGTGCATGCCATATTTTCATCTAAATTAAAGAAAATTCTGTCTGTGTCTTTTCCTTAGATGGAATTTTAGATTTCTTTTTTCCTGCAGAAGGAAAGGGAGAAGGGAGCAAAGTGCCTGTTCTCCTTTATGCAGTTAGGAAAACACTGAGAACAGCAGATAAATATTTCTAGGTTGAGATTTGTGAGGAGAGGTAATATTTTTTCAGTCAGAGAGTTTAGGGGGTTAGAGAAACAGACAGATCTTTGGCCCTGTAGGAGTTTGTCCCTTTGGAAACTGTGTGGGGCAGAGGGAGGAGGATGTGGGCCTGGGCACTGGTAAGGGAGAACTGTTTTCCAGTGCCTGCTGCTAACCAGGAGACCTGTGTCATGAGGCAAGATATTGGCAAGCGTGCTTCAACCTGCGGGTCCCCAGCAAGTGTGCGATCCTCACCTCCTGATCAATGGTAATAATAGCAGAGGAGATGTCTGAGATCCCCCTGACCATGAAGGAGCTTTTTGGGAAAAGCCCTGAGCACTTGGAGGAGATGGTGATATGCAGAGTGACAGTGGAGCAAGTACGGTAAGAGACACAAGAGATTATGATTCCTGTTTAAGGCAGTATGTAAGTAGTGGGGCTCAGGACCTGCTCTGCTGCTGGAGAGACCAGGTATGAAGCTGTGGTCGGACCTGGACCCCAGTGTTGGGTTGGTACAGAGCTGGAGATCCCGTCTCTGCTCCTGGCTGAGGGGGTGTCCTGCCTGAAGTTGAGCGCTCCAGTGGCGCTCAGTAAACAAGTGTCTTAAACAGAACAGCTTGAGGGAGTGTTTGGCTGCAGTACGAAAGAATGAGGAGTTTCCCTCTGCTAACAGAAATCATCTCCTGTAGTGTTTTGCATCTTTATTGGGGTCACCCAAGCAGTAAAGTCAACTGAAACTTCACCTGATGGTGTAGGTGGTGGCACTGTGGGCATCCTTTAACACACTGGGCTGGTGGATTGGAGCCTTCTCTAACCCATCTGCTGCTAAAACTGCTGGGGCAAGACTCCTTAAAGTCCACCTTTGTGATGGAGCTTAACCTTCCCCCATCTCCTCCTTTTCTGCAGGATTGATGCCAGCCTCCGGGTGTTAGTAGATAAAGGTGTAATGAATAGGGGAACTAATTAAAAAAAGAGGGATGTTCCAGATATTAGGTAAATGGAAAGGGGAGATGTCACTGTAACCCTGCCCTCAGATGGGCTGTCACGTACCTGACTTCATGCATCGCTGCTACTGTCTATTCACAAAACCACCGATGTGTGTTTTCACAGCAGTGGGCTGCACTAAAGATGGCTTTATAAACAATCTCATACCTAACGGAAAAATGAAAAAATGAACAGTAATGCGTAGATGTACAAAGCCAGGAAAAACTGGAATTTGTCAGCCAGTTTTGATGTCTCCTCCTGCTTTTCATGTCCCAAGTTTTGAGGTTTTTAGTCTCCTTCCAGGAAATGAATGAGATTCATAGCCCAGAAAGGGCTTAGTCATTTCTGTCAGAGAGGAATATTTGTTTTTAGTTTATTGTTTTAGACATAAGAAGGGATTCAGGTGCAAGGAAGAACAAAAGGATTTATTTAATGTTTAAAACAGACTGTGTTTGGCTCTGCTCTGTGTTAGGTCAGAGTGTTTTTGTTGGAGAATCCGGATGTGAGCAAAAGAATGTCCTGATAACACATATCTTTTACAGCACCACCTGCCTCGCAGTAGCTGACCCTGTATGAATCAGCCATCAGTGCGTCTTTCAGATCTGAGGCACTGTTAGTTTTGTGTCTTAGTGGAAAATGGTATGTTGAAGAAGCCTTGTGAATGCAGTTGAATTAATTATGTTGTTTTTCCATAACTTTTTAAAAAAACATTTCTTGATGGTTTTCTTTTTGTTATGGGTTTTTTTTGTTGTTGTTGATGTTTGTTTGTTTTTCCCTCATTTTGCCACGTTTGAAATTTTCCTCAAGGGAAGGAGAAAAGAAAGTGAAAAGTGTGGGAAAATGCCACTTATTCTGTCACAGTGAAGAGCTATAAGAGGAGGGGTTGAAAGAGGAGAACTGAAACTGGAAATTGTTCTTAAGAGAAGAAGTGCTAAAACCCAATTGTTTCAGAACTTTACCTTTTTTAAGTGCAGATCTTTTCTTTTTCAGTCAGGTCTGTTTAAAAAGCTTATTGTCACTCATCATGTCTTTTTGTGGTTTTTTTTGCTTTGATATTGCCGATCCTGGAGTAGATCCACAGCAGAATTTGGATGGAAGGGGTCCCTGGAGGTGGCCTGATCCTACTCGTCACTTGGAGCGAGGCTACAACTTCAGAGTTGGATTAGGTTGCTCAGGGTCAGATTTTGAGCACCTCCAAGGACAGACAGTCTGTAACCCCTCTGGGTGACCGGTCCCAGTGTTTGGCTATCTTCAAAGTGAAAAATACTTTCCTTGTATTGAAAGAACTTGCTTACATTTCCATTTGTCCTTCTGAATTTACAGTTTGAATTTCAGATTTTAGCATAATGATTCCATTAGTAGTTGTTTTATATTACCAGGTTCTGCTCGCTCCTGGGCAAGCCAGGTGGGAGTAGTAAGAGGAAAGTAGCCCAGCAAACACATAGTCTACAGAGATGAGGATGAGGAGAAAGGTGAGTGGTATTTCCAAGTGCACCAGAGGTGAAAACAGCTGGTGGAGCTACTGGTTAGTTCTGCTACCATGAACATTCAAGCTAGCTGTGAACAAATTTACCTTAAGGTTAGATGAGGGTTGTTACGCTGGGCAGATAAAAATTAGTTACTAGAATATTTGTGGTGAGATGATATAAGTCATTACTGTCGTTGGTGTTTTAAGACCACAAAGTTTAATTACTGTTTCTTAGTTATTTTTAAAACTAGGTTCTTTTGTAGCAGACTTATTCACACTGCATTGTTTTTAAGATTTGGCTGCCAGAAGAGTAACTTTATTTGCTGCAGTGTTGGAGCAGAGAGGCTATTCCTTGTTAGAGGAGGCTTCCTAAGGGCACCCTTTTTGCTGAGCAGGGAAAGTCCTAATCTTATCTTGCCCAGAGAAAGTTTATCTGGCTTTTTACAGTGTTACAAGATACATTGAGACCCAGTGGCCCCAGGCCAAAGTTTTAATCAGAGGATGGAGTTCAGAGTAAAGTTTACCTCTTTGTTTCTGTGTTTTTAATCTGAGGGTTGGGGAGTAGTTAGTATCTAATCAGGTGCTTAGAGTGCTTAATACTGGTTGATATATTTACATGTGTTTTAATTAGATGGACTTGTGGGCTGGCTGCTTATTAATGCTATGTATAGAAAAAATGGTCAAGTTGGAAGCGTCCAAAGAACGCACTTTGGTGTCTAAAGTGGGACTTTAGCAGAATTTAAGTACTCCATACCAACGAGCGATTTTGAAAGCTCATTTTTTAGTGAACATTTTAACCTGGAAATGCTTAATGTTTGTTCAGGGGCTATGTTTTGGACCACAGCGTTTCTTGGGCATCTAAACTCAGACTCCCTGGTGTACATATAAACATGACAGACAAGGGAGTGCTGGTGCCTGGGGTCCAGTGATGCTCTGCTGTGGTCCAGACTGGTGGCATAGCTTTGAGTCTGCTAAAGTCCTTGTGATGAAGGAGACTCTCTGAAGTACAGAAACAGCACTGGAGTCAGTGCAAAGCATGGATGGTGTTATCATTATCTATTCAGAAACATAGCTAGGGACAGGGAAGATAGAGGCACACATTTTCATACTGCATCTGAATGGCTGGGGTGTTCTCCGAGCAAGCGAGACACCTGGGCTCCCAGCATCATTTTTCACATCTGTTGATGGTGTAATGAGAAATGTATCCATGTCCAAACAGCAGAGACTTCTCCCAGCTGTTTGTTGCATTGTAGTCAGTCTGCTGCTTTCTTGGTTTTCTGCACGACATCCCTTGGCTTTCCTTCTGCACCATGACCCATTTTCAGTTACTCTGCAACAGAGCGGACAGATGAGTGATCAGAGGAAGTTTGAAGAGATGTGTGTGTGGGTTCACGTCCCATCTGGCTGAGGAGGAAATTGAACTGAGGTCTCCCATTTTTGGAGTGGCACATCAGCCATTGTTTCCACTGTCTCTTTGTGGGTTTTGGGAAGCCTGAGACCTGCTCATTTAAATGTTCCTCCTTAGAAGAAGGTCTTAGATTCAGGCAGACCAAGCAGTTCAATGAGTAGTGCTTGGTTGGACTTTGAAGCTCAGGGTTGGAGTCAGATCCTCAGGCCTCTATGTTCTCTACGGGCTGACTTTAGCCAGACACTTGCTCACTGCATGGGTTTTGCTCTTGTGAGACCCCACCTGCAGTACTGGAGTCCTCAGTGCAAGGAAGACATGGACCTGTTGGAACAGGTCCAGAGGAGGGCCAAAAAATGATGAGAGAGGTGGAACACCTCTCCTATGAGCCTGGAGAAGAGAGGGCTCCAGGGAGACCTTGTTGCAGCCTTTCAACATGTAAAGGGGGTTTAGAAGAAAGACAGAGACTTCTTACAAGGACCTGTACCAACAGAACAAAGGGCAATGGTTTTAAACTGAAAGATGGTATATTTAGATTGGATTTAAGGAAGAAATTTTTTATTATGAGGGTGATGGGACACCGGAACAAGTTTCCCGGATAAGTTGTGGATATCTCATTACTGCAAGTGTTCAAAGTCAGGTTGAATGGGGCTTTGGGCAAGCTGATCTAGTGGACGATGTCCATGCCATGGCAGTGGTGTTGGACTAGATGATATTTAAAGGTCCCTTCCAACCCAAACCATTCTACAGTTTTCATATTGCTGTGTAGCAAAGCAGTTCTGCAAATTGGATTCAGTAGTTGCATGTACTTGAAAACTTTAAAACATATATGCCACCTCACTTAATAGATATATAAATACTGTAATTCATACCATTAATGATTAATGTTAGTAACTAAAATACAGCAATGATCACTGTCTCCAAAGACTGAAATTAGAAATAATTTTCAGCCCTTTGAGGAAAAACCCCCATAGTTCACTATTTTGTCTGTGGCCTAGGATCCTGTGCCCAATTAGACACACTTTTGCCTGGAATCTGAAATGAGGAAACCAAGAAACAATTTTATTGCCCAAAAGCTGAGGAGAAAATAAGTGTTGCATGGGAAGGCTAATGCACCAGATCATGTGTTGGCTAGCCACAAGTAAGAGGGAAGTTTGAAGATTATTTTTTTTTTTTAAATAATCACAAGTGACACTTTATATGTGTGTTCCAGAAATACTTAGCTACATATGGAATACATGTTTAGTGATATTCTGGTTTAAAGAATCCTCCTTGCATCTTGTTAATGTATCTGCTTCTGTCAGAACTGCAGTGAAATGAAGGTTTCAGATGCTACATGCAGTTTTGCTGGCTGTTAGAGTGCTAGAGTCTGGATCCTGAAACTCCCTTTTACTCTGATGTTTGGAATTTGTTTAATTTATTGAAGGAAGCTTGACCTGGTTTTCTGGGATTTGGCTGTGTCTGAAAGTTTTGATTCCACTTGAAATGGAAAGGTAAAAACTCTGAATGGGTTGCCACCAAATATTCAGAGCAAAAACTGATCACCAGTGGAGATCCCACAGAAGTTTTCCTTGTGGAGTGGTAGAGCAAGTTCCTTGGGTTCTTTGCCATTCTTGCTTTCTGAGATGGGGAGATAGAGTTTTTTTTTTAAGTCTACTTCAAGTCCACCATTTTCAAAGGAGGATAATGATTTTGACCTCCAGCTCTAAGAGGACATTCCAAAAGGTTCAGCTTTGCAGAAGGCCACCCTCCTCTTAAGATGTTGGGAGAGGATGTACTCAGCTGAGCTATGACAGGAGCCTTCAATTATGTAAAAGGAAGCTGTGAAAGGAATGGAATGAAGTGTTTTTTATGCCCATTTCAGATGGAACAAGAAGCAGCAAAAAGTTTCAAATCTTTGTAACTGTGAGGGTAAATAAAATTATCCCTTGTTTAGATTGCCTATGGAGGTTATGAAAACCTCTTGTTGTTGGGAGGTTTTTAGAACAGGTGAGACAAACATCTGTCAGGAGCGATTTAGGTTGAGCCAATCCTGCCTTGAGGCAAGGAGTGGACTAGAGACATCTTGAGGACTCTTCAATGTTGGTAATTGTTTGTTTTTTGGGTTTTTTTGGGGGAGGTTTTGTTGGGTTTTTTATGGTTCTATAAAATAAATATTCCTGACACTTTCAGAGGGAGTACTTAAACTGAATAGGAGTCAGCCACGAGCCACTGTATTTGCATGTAACTACATGATACCTCTGCTCAATGCATAAGTGTTTCTGAAAAATGTGGTTTCTATGTAGCTTTTTGGCTACATAACTGTTTTCTCTGCTGAGGCTTTACTTTCCATCAGTTTTACCTTGTAAATATTGATGCAGAGAGGAAATTTGACAGCTATTTGCTGTTGATTTTAACTGTATTATTTACACAAATGTGTGCATATACCTACCTATGCTTCAGGAGTTTCACCTTTCCTTTGCCACTGATGCATGTAATTTTCAATAACATGTTTTGAACTGGTCGGGTAACAGGGAAGAAAAAATATGTTGATTCAGGATGATAAATTTTAATGGAATTTCATAAACCACTGGGAACCTAATAGATTTCAGCCAGCTGTTCTGAGAGCTGTAGAGTAACTGCTTTTAAATACTTGACCCTTGTGGAAGTACCCTTATATTTAACTTCATACCAAAATATCAGTGTAAGGAACAAGCTGAGTGGCACTTGAGCTTAATTTGTTGCCTTTAAATTGCAGAGGCTTTGTGTTTGAGAATGTATGTAGACAGATAGACCCTTCTTTGAATAAAGACCAGGGAAGGGCTTGAGAGGAGAACGAGCATCTAGTGACACATTGTTGTGTACCCTTTTATTTTAAGCTCTGTCCTGTTGAGCTTGATGATTATTTGCTAAAATTGGAGAGGAAGTATTGGCAGGTGAGGTCACCTTGCTGAAAAGAGAGACACCTGAAGGGGGCCTACAAGAAAGCTGGGGAAGGACTTTTCATAAGGGCAGTTAATGACAAAACAAGGGGAAATGGGTCTAAGCTGAAAGAGGGCAGGTTTAGATTAGATATTAGGAAGAAGTTCTTCACTGTGAGGGTGGTCAGACACTGGAACAGGTTGCCCAGGGAAGTTGTGGATGCCCCCTCCCTGGAAGTGTTTAAGGCCAGGTTGGATGAGGCTTTGAGCAACCTGGTCTAGTGGAAGGTGTCCCTGCTGATGGCAGGGGGGTTGGAACTAGATGATCTTTAACGTCCCTTCCAACCCAAACCATTCTATGATCCTGTCCTGTGTATTTTTTACACACGTGTGTTAGCTTATGGCTTGTTGTGCTGCTGAGTATCTCCTACTGTGCTGATAAGCAGCCTGCCTTGAAAAATCGCACCCCTTTTTCCTTTTTTAAAAAAAAAATAAATAAAAAAAAATTAGATACTTGGCCATACTGCCAGATGTTTTGTGTTACTGAGCTGGAAAATTGCCTATTAACTATGTTCTGCAGTATATTGGGGCATCTCTTGTGCTGAATGCTATACAACATACAAAGAAAGAGAGAAATACTGGCATTATCTAATTCAAACTGTTTTCTTTGACTGCTGAAATTAGATGTTATTAGAATATCCTAGCTTAGCTCCACAGATGCAATTAAGTATCTAACTGTTGATTTCATTGAGGGATGGATTCTGCCAAAGTACTTTTTTAGACATGAAACTGAGCTGTCATACTTCTGCAGATGATAACAAGTTTCTTTTGATGATGGGTTTTGTTACTGATGACTTTATTTGCTGTGTTTTTTCAACACCTAAAAATAAACTCTTTTCCACCTTGTGATGAAATTGGGCTTGGTTAAGCTTTCTCAGTTCTTACCAGCCCAGCCTGGAAAGTCATCAGCGTTAGAACTACCTAATAAGGATGGAGCAACACCATTAGATTTGGCTTTACAGAACGGGCACTCCAACTTATTGAAGTCTTCACAAAGTGAGTATAATGGTCTGCTCCTTCCTCTGAAAAAAGAGTCAGGTAAGGGTTGTGGAGAGTACTGTTGTTCTTCTCAAACAATTTGTCTATTTTGTGTTGGTTTCTGTTGCTTTTTGCCATTAGGGCCATTTTGTGTCGTAAACTTGTATTTACAATGAAAGGAAGTTTATAATTTGCATATTTCATTCTATTTGCAAGTCAATTAATAATCAGTGAAGTGACAGAGGACCAGCTGCACCATCAGCACCATTGGAGCAGAATCCCAACACATTATCATAGAATCAAAGAATCATAGAATGGTTTGGGTTGGAAGGGACCTTAAAGATCATCTAGTTCCAATCCCCCTGCCATCAGCAGGGACAACTTCCACTAAACCAGGTTGCTAAAAGCCTCATCCAGCCTGGCCTTCACCACTTCCAGGGAGGAGCAGCCACTGCATCCTTGCGCAA
>NW_010293309.1:42231-73412 GCF_000700745.2 Antrostomus carolinensis
CAGCCCTTGGATCATCCTGGTGGCCTCCTCTGGACTCGTTCTAACTGGTCCATGTCTTTCTTGTGTTGGGGGCTCCAGAACTGGACACGGCACTCCAGGTGGGGCCTTATGAGAGTGGGGCTTTATGAGAGCAGAGTAGAGGGGCAGAATCACCTCCCTTGTATGCTGGCCATGCTTCTCTTGATGCAGCCCAGGACACGGTTGGCCTTCTGGGCTAGACATCCATTAAAATGTATATAGAGAAATATTTAGATATAAACAAAACTGTAGGACCTGACTTTCACAAAACCTCAGCAGACTTTTTGACCTTTGTAAAGCTCATGAATAAGAGAGTCAGCAGCAAAGCCAGTGCTGCAGCCATGACTCTATTTTGCCAGAGAGCTGCCGCTTTGACAAATGAGTTAGTTCCTACACCTTTCAGCTGTCTGGAGTTTCCTCTGTATGGACCTGAGGATCTGCATGATGTGTGTGTGTATGTGTCTTGGGGTACCAAATGCTCAGCATCGGATGCCCCTTGTCACTGTTGGTTTTTCTTTGCAAACAGAAATACACAAGAATTGAGTTACATTTTTATTTTGGTATGTGGATCTTTCGGTTCTGGTTCCATGCAGTGTATAGTTTATGTGAGACTTTTATCTGTACTTCAGTTTGAAAAAAAGAAAAAAATACAGCACTGGTACAGTACATTATGTTATGAATGTCTCATTTGTTTGTATCGTCCAAACAATGCTGTATTCCCTTGAGATACTTTCTGTTTTTCACTCTCGTGGGATAACAAACCTGCTAGCTGCCAGTCGAGTCCCACTGCTACATATAACAACACTAACAGGAAAAGGTACTATTGCTGATTTACAGCAATAAGGAGAAATAGGTATTGTCACGGCTTGCTCTTTCTGGCTTATTGTACTAGTGAGTAACCAACTAGAGCTGACATTGTTTTTTCCCCGCCAATGGCTAGAAGTAGCTGCATGTTCTTGGGCCTGAATGGAGTAATTGGTAAGTATTTGTTTGCCCAGCTGTGTTTTCAGTGGATGTTTCAGATTTTCTGCCTCGGTTTTTGCAGCGGGTGCGTTGGGATCCCAGTGGACTGTGCCGAAGGCGAGCAGGAAGCTCGCTGTGGCTGTACTTTCGTTCTACCTGTGCGCAGAGCATCTGCTTTGGTTTAAAGAGCATGCCTTTCCAGTTTCCAGGGCAGTTGCTCGCTTGACATTTCAAGAGCGAAGATCAGCAAGGGTGCTTGCATGCAGTTTGTTCATTCATCAGGAGCTCTGACGCTGACATTTAACCACACAGCACAGCACTTGCTGGAGTCAGACATTAAGCTCTTCAGAAAATAATTCTGGGACAGATCTGTTCTTTACCAGGTAGGTACCTGTCTAGCTCAGGACATTGTCACAGATTTTTTTCAATAATTTCCAGCTATAGACTCTTCAGGCTGGATTTTTTTTTCTTGAGTAACCTTTTAGTTTAAGCTGCCTATGTCACTAGTAGCCAGTGTAGTTGCAGGATTACTGCTGTGGGCTGCTACTTTGTCTGAGTGTAGCACATTGTACATGTGAAGCTGAAGAATAAGAGATGCTGAGAACTTTATCAAAGCCTTCTTTACCTCCCAAGTTGTTTTTGAACCATTGTGAACTCTACAGTGAATATCTTTCCTTGAAATCTCCATATCTTTGATTGCATTGCCATTGTATTCAAGTTGGTACTTTGAAATATTAAATTTAGTTCCATTCTTTTGTCTAGTAGTGTAATGCCTGTGAGCCTTTCTCAACAGCAGAAATACAGAGTACAGCCTTTTGCTGTAGTGTTTAGTTATGGTGTAGTGGGTCTTATCTTACTCTAAGGTATCTGAAGCACCTCTGTGATATTCTTCAGAACATCTCTCAATTTCAGTAAAGTAAGGAGGAGAACACTTGAAAGTACAAGTTCTTCAATAGCAATGCAGGTGCTCGCTTATGTTTTCAGATTGAGACTAAATGACTATATAAAACTAGTGAACTAAAACCACACTAAAAATAGGCTTGTCTCTTCTTCTGGTCTTAAAATTCAGCTTTTATTTTCCATACTTAAGCTGAGGTTTTATTATTTGTATGCTGATTTTCCTTGAGTTATCTTTATTGCATTCTTTTTAACTTAGAATGTGATGCACGTGTTATGTTTAAAATGAAAACTTGAAGTGTGATGTATTGTATAAATCCTTATGTATAATCTTGTGTGACTACACCGCCAAGAGTTTGATTTGTTCCAATACAAATAAGTTATTCTGTGTTTGTAGCTTGCAGAATACCTACAATCTCTGTGTGGCTTTTCCATGGAAACAATAGTAAACCCAATAGCAAAACCAAGACTGTAATGAAGAATATATTGTTATTTATAACATTGGCTTTTTTTTGCACTCATCAAATCCTTGTTCTTTCAGTCTTTGAAGTGGAAAAAGAAAGTGTGGTATGTTAGATGTTTGCATGGCTCTCAGAGACAAAGACTCTTAAAAGCTGCAAAATTCTGCACTTGGTATTTTCAGGAAAAAGCCTGCTACCATCCACTCGTGCATTTCCCTTTTGCTCATTCTTCTAGTTGCAGCAGTCTAGATTCTCTGTTGTGGGGACACTTTCCCCAACTTACCCAACATCAGGGTTGTACTACTTTTAATGAAGCAGAAATAAGCCGGAATAATTGGGAAGATCACATGGTTTAGTTTATTTCCTATGTACTAGATATCATCCTGAAGTGTGTGTGTGGGGGGATGATCAAACTCATATTTAGACTGTGTATTATATCCAAAAGGTAAGGTAAAATTAATTTTGTTGCTGTTGTAAACAAGGACTTGCAGCCCTTAGTTGGATCCGAAGCATAAGATGGGCATTAGAGATTTCACGATACATAGTCTTTTTAAAATAGACTTAGTAAATGGGTAGAATTTATTGCTATACTGGAGTATTCAACTCACCTACATCAGACTAGAAGTGTTCATATAGTTTACTGTATCTTGAGTCCATAAATGGCCACACTGCTATTTTAGGCTTGGGTCAGAAAGACGCGGGCTAAAGAGAAGGAGCTTGTCTCAGTTACAATGGTGTGCAGCATTGGATTTGTGTCTGTGAAATGAATGACTTAAGGAGCAGCACAAACTATTTTTGCATTTCTTTGTGCAAGAAAACCCCAATCTTTCTCAAGTATGTTCTTCAGTCCATGGTCTGTGACTTCTTTTAGTCCCTTGACTATTACTTAAAAGTCTAGAAGAGTAATAGAAAAGTTACTAAACAAACAAGCTGTTGGTAAGCGAGAGTGACCCATATGGGAGCCGTGCCTTCACTGGAAACCTTCAGGGGCTCTGCAGTTCAAAAAGTCTAAACTTATAGGTTCTGTGGCTGTGCTAGGCAATACAGAGGAGAGATTTCTGAAGATTATGAGGAAGAGCACGGAATTGCTTGAGCTCTGTGCGACCTCCTCAGGATGGAAATCGCTCTGGTGGTAGCAGTGACCATCAGCGAGGCTGCCTAGTCCATTGTGCACCTCCAGCAGAGCCCTGAGCAGCCTGGGGAGGTGGTCAGTTTGGCTGTCTCAGTTGCTGGAGGCAGCACAACCAGTGCAGGGGAGAGGTCCTCTATGAGAGGAAAAGAAATCCGGGGACTACTGGACACATGAAATGGTGTCAGGGTAATAAAAAAATAAAATAAAGGCCAACCAGGATAATAGTTAAAAAATTATTAAGATATTTATGATAATTTTAGTAATTTTGTTGCCTGATGGTGGTTAGATTTAGGAGTTTCCCAAGGAGGAGTTGACTTATTTCTTCTGCCTGGTAGGTGTGGGAGTAGGAAAGTGTCTCATACACCAACAGTTGAGCAGAGAAAAATAAGGTGGAGAATATAGCTGTCTTGACAGCTGTGTGGCTTTCAAATCAGTTTGGTTGCAATATTCAGCCCAGAATCATCCCTGATGTTTTTTTTTTTGTATTCAGGTTACCATACCTTTTCTCTGTTTGCTGCGCTGGTAGATGGCAAATTACCACAGGCAACCTAATTAGAGGAAAAGACTAGAAGCAAGCAGAGTTGTAAATTAAACTACACAAAAGAAACAATCTCTTCTCTATCCCCTTTGCTTATAATCTTTGAAGGTAATTGCTAAAATAAGAGACTGGATCTTAGACCCCGCTTCCTTTTGAGCAGGAGTGATATAGTCAGTGGGTGCATCTGAGTGAGGGGTCAGCCCTACCAGGGGCCATGGACATGGGGAGGGAGTGGCTTCTGCCTTCCAGGCTGGGTTTACCACGTAGTCAGTGTTTAGTCCTGGTTTAGGCTCTTTGTGTTGCCTGTCCATCAAAATTGCTCGCTTTACAGGGATGCTTTCAAGGTTAACAAGACTTCTGAACAGAGCCATTGTGCAGAGCTACTGTGCTGCTTTTCTCATGGAGAAGGAGGTTATCAACAATGAAGTACAAATGTTAAATCTGATCCTTTAGATCCCTTGTGTATTGTAAGCAGGAGATAATTTCTCTCTGTAGCTGAAAATACTTTTATCGGTTTCCCTCTTGAGGAATTGCTATCGGTTTCTTCTGAAGGGTAACTGAGAAAAGACTCTGTGCAATTTCTATCAGTCATTTTAGTATAGCTTATAACATATTTGTTTGCTAGTCTTTGATATAGTTTTTGAGTTTTCAGGTAAATGACAGTTACTATCGTTTTGATTTTTTTAATAGAGTATTAATTCAAACCAGGTTGAGTCAGTGGAAGGTCCAAAAATGCTGTGCAGTACAACAAGCTCTGTAGAAGGTACAGTTTTTTATTCCATAATGTTGCAGTCTTTAAAATCTCGGGAAAGTTGGCACAGATTCATATGCTATTTATTTATTCAGGAAGGTCACATTTCGTATGACATGAGACCTGTAAGTAGAGAACAGTGGAACATGCAAGTCATACACTACAAGAGTTGTGTAAATTTTGATACTCCCTACCCAGCGTTGGTTTTCCAATGTCAAACTGAAATAGTTCACAAAATACTGTGGCATTTATAATGACTGGAAAAGCCTTAACTAATTTTACTGTAAGAGACAGAAAAATGTTAGAAAGTTCCAGGAGAGGGCAGTGTTTAACTGAATGAACGCTCCAGCCTGCGAATTCCAGTAAAACCCAATAACCCACGTTTTATTAAGATAGGAGAAGAGTAACGTTTTGCAGGAAAAGTTTTGGGATCCAGCCCAGACTTCCCAATGTGGCAAAATTCCCATGTGTTTCAATTAGACTTTCAGGATTTTGGGGAGTGGTTTACCTCTGTATGGATTATGGGACTGCTTGCTGACGAGAATGGTCTTTCATTACCAAAATACATGCCTGTGTACCTCGCAGCAAGCATCTCTTAGAGCTGAAAAGAAAATCACAAAAAAAGGTCATTCTTCAGCACCAGCAGTATGACAATTTGGGCATTTACGTATGATTGTTAGGAATTAATTGAAGGTTTTCATCAGTTGTCCATTTACTTATGTGGCTGGCACTGTATATTTGAATGAAGCAACAAGCTGAACACTGTGAACTCTGCAAAAGTCTCAGTCTTGCTCAGTGGCTGGGCTGCAGCAGCCCTGCTGAGAACAGCAGAAATGCAAGCATCTGAATAACATGCTGACAGCATCAGGACCAGACTGAGGGAAAGGAAGGGGACTGCAGATCCAGGTGGCATCGCCTAGTAATTTTAAGCAAAGGGATAAAATGGGGATGCAGTCATCATGTAGCTCCTATTTAAATATGTAGGCTGCTGCTGTTAGTGCTGGAAATGGAGTTTTATAACCAACTTCTCCAGCAGTGCTCAGGCAACAAGTGTTCTGCCATGAGAAGGTAAATTTGCAGAGAAATGATAAACAGTTGTTAGCAGTTACCACAACAGATGCCTAGTTTGCAAGCAGCAGTTTAATGTGCAAGGTTTGTGAATGAATTTGGTGATGCAGTGTGTAAATGCATTGACTCTGGGTATTCATCTGAGTGCTGTAGTCTGACCAATGTGATCTTTATGCTTCTCCTCAGGGACAGAAAGTGAATGGTCTAGATTGGTAGCACTATATGTGCCAGTAGCTTGGGCAGTACAACTTCCAGGTGATGATTACTTTGATATTTTTCACTAAAAGCTGTTTTAATCCAGGCTTTAATTGACACAAGCAGATAACAGGCATCAGTGGATATTGTTTGCCCAGACAGAGAATCACCAGTTCAGGGTGTCTAGTCTCATTCTGGATTCTGATTGTAAAGCTTCTTGTCTTCTCTTTACACCAATGATATTTGGCATAGATATTGGTATAGACACACCTGCCTACTTGTCTTTTCAATGGAAGCTATGCACTTATGTGCCTTTATGCATCAGAGTTACTTGGTGCCTGTTGTTTGGTGCTTTTGCTTTTTTTTTTTTTTTTTTTTAAATAAAATTCAGCTCAACAGCAAGAAAAGTATGCCATGTTTTCGTAGTATCCAGGACCTATGCAAACAAATTGTAGTAATCACATTTGCATATTTTACACTCTGTGTTAACTACTTGTAGATGTGAAGAGTCTGTAACTATTGTTTGTACGCTGATGGGCAGCAATGTTTTTAATCTTCTTGGGTTTTGATGTTGTCATTGGTTACTATTTCTATCAACAAGACTTCTATTTTTTTGCCTTTTTCACTAACCACCACCAAATCCAGATACTGAAAAATCATGAATGATCATTACTGGTAGCCTATCTTACACTCTCCGTTTGCCAGCATTCAGGAGTTCAAAAGAACCTTTTTCCAAGATTGCGTTAAAATTGTTACTGCTAGAAGCAGAAATGATATGAAATGCTTGACAGAGTACTTTTTACTACAATCTCAGTTACATTCAGTGAACTCCTTTATAAAGTAACTGCTAAAATCAGGACATTAATTTGGTGCGTTCATGTCATGAAAGGATTCTCCTCAGACTATAAAACTGCTTCCATTCCAAGAAGTAGTAACTACTCACTTGTGGATGGGCCTAAAATCAGG
Organism: Antrostomus carolinensis; assembly: GCF_000700745.2. Lineage (NCBI taxonomy): Eukaryota > Metazoa > Chordata > Aves > Caprimulgiformes > Caprimulgidae > Antrostomus > Antrostomus carolinensis. Next base: position 49,221 of record NW_010293309.1, read on the forward strand.
ATCAACAGACCTTTAAAACACAATGCTGTAAGAAGCCCTGAGCTATTATCGAGTACAGGTTGCTATAGCAGTACATTGCTTCTTGTGAAATGCAGACATACTAAAGCAGTGGGTCAGTGTAAGGTGATACTACTAGCTTAGCAGCGAATCTCCCATAGCAACTTAATTAAATTCGAATACATGGAGTGATACATTATCCAGTGAGGATGCAGAACAAAAGGCGAAATAGATGGTATTTTGGATAGTTCAGTAGTTTGTGCTTTTTTTCTGTTTTCTGACCTTGAAATTCCATGCCCGTGCTGACTGAATACTGTTACCTGCAAGATAAGCCATTTGCTTCTACAGAATATTGGATATAGAGCAAAGAGGTTTTTATTTCTGAGAATTGTAAAACTGAATAATAGGAATGCTATTTACATGGCAATACTGTAAAAAATATCTTCCTACTGAAGCCTTTGAAATAAGTTTCTGCATGTATAATTACAGAAGAAATAGCCTGTTTCTTCTAGCTGAAAGGTGTTGTCTGGGATGCTTTGTTTGATGACAGTAGTGATTTTGTGCTTTGTGGTTGCACTCTGTTAGAATGCAAGTGGAGGTATATATGTGACTGCTGCAGAAGGATAATTAAAGAAGGTGGATTAATTAAAAATTAATGATCAAGATACTGATCAGTGTAGACCCAGTCCTGATGCCTGCCAGCATCGGGGGGCACTGCTAAGGTCAGGGACAAAAGGAGCACTGATTGCAGTGGCCCCACAATTGCATCCCAGAACTTCATCTCACAGAGATCTGCAGGTTAGGTAGGGTGGTTGTCGTCGCTGAAGATTGTGTGATTTAGATAATAGGCACCTGTCTTTGGACTGTTTTTCCAAAGATGTATTGATACAGATCTTTTTTTTTCTTAAACTTGAGTATAAACTTTGTGCAATGACAAGAAAGAACAGAGGTCCCAAAACCTCACGTTCCTCAAGGCAGTCCCACAAACCACCCTGTGCTGTCTGCTGAGTCAAACTTAGTTTACGTATTTGCTGGAGGTGGAGGATGGAGAGGGATTTGTGTATCTGAGAACAGATGTGAACCTTGATTTGAAAGATTCTATATAAAATGAAACATACTTCCCAGAATAACTCTATAACTCTGGCTATATAATTATTATTACTTAAAATATATTTACTAAATAATGTTCTTGAAAGCCTGAGTGATGGTGACGTTCATTTGCATTCCTGTAGCCAGATTACTCCTCTTTGCTGTTTCACAGTAGTCCTTGAAGCTACGTTTCGGCAAAACTTGGGAAGTGTGGTCCTTGTTTTGCATGTGCTGTGTCCTTCTTCCCCATAGCCCTGGGAAGAAACAATTAAAAAAAAAAGTGACAGAAACAAAGCTGTTTTTTACTTTTTGGGGTGAAAATGCAAGGTCTGATTTCAGAAAGCGCATGAAACCCCAGCAGAAGAAAAGCAGAGCCCAGCTGCTCTGCAGAGTTGGTGCAAGGCACAGTGCTGGAACTGTTGATTTTCTGAGCATGTGGGGGTTAATCAGCAGCTGGCTGACAAATCCCCGTGCTTGCCTAGCCTGAACATAACTGTGACAATCACGTAGCACTTGTTGTGCATCCAGCCCACGGGAAGCCGCTGTGGGGAGATGCATGGGCTGCCCGTGTCCATTGTTCTGGCTCGCCTGCCCATTTGCCTGCTCCTTGTGTCCCCCCTCCTATTCAAAAAAGGAGAGAGACATGCAGCAGAAACCAAAGCAGACCCAAACTGAATTTGCCTGTTATTAAAGGCAGGAATCTTTGCTTTTACAGGTCCTGTGAACTTGGCATCTGACGAATTGTCCCAGGAAGACACGAAGGTACAGATTTCTCCTTATACAAATAGCTAAGCTTCATTTAGGTTGAAAAGCAGCAATCTCTGCTTGGCTATTTGAGCACCTCCCAGAGCTAACAAATAAATAAGGTGACTAATGCCTGCCAGACAACATTTCCTGCCCATTCCTGTCCCCCAGGGATAGTTATATGTGTAGATGATTATGATTTCAAGGAACCGGTTATGTGGTTGTAAGCTGGAAGGCTGGGTTGGAGAAGCAAGCTCTGCTTTTGTTTTTATGGTGAACCTTAGTGCTTTCAAGGGTGCTTGCAGCTCAGCTGCCAGCCTGGAGGACACACAACCTGTCTCACACAGGCTTCATCCTTGAGACAGCATGACTCATTACATCTGAGGAGTTAGTCTTTGAGAGAGACCCTGTGGGTAACCATGACTCCTTAACTGGGAAAATACTCGATGGAAAAAATACGTCAGTTCCCATTGTCTTCTGCGTGTAGGAATCTAGCAGCTTTTGAGGGGGACCAATATTTGTGAGAAGTTGCACTATGGTTAGCCAGTTGTATTTGATCTCTAGGCTTATGTTCTGCTTTTTATTTATATGTGTCTTTCTATGAAACCAGAAAACCTTTGTCTCAGTTTTTTTATTACCTTTTAAAGCAGGTGCTTGATTATCAGCTCAACTGAGTATACAGTTAAAATAATGATTTAGGTTGAAGGAAATGAAATCTAGTAAAATCTGGCAAATCTGGTAAAGGTGGTATCTTCTCAACAGCCAATGACTATTGATTTTTTAATAACATTTAAATTTAGTGGAAAGTTGCTGGACTGCCATTTTTGTTAGGTCATTAGAAAAGTGATGACCTCTTTAGGTTTGTTTTTTTGTAATTGCCAGCTGTGCAGAGGATTGAACATTTGTTTGGGATTCACATGTTGCTATTTTAATCTATGTCATCTCAGAATTGTATTCTGCAGTATGCACACATTTTGGAGTCTATGTTGAAAACATATGTTGGAGCAGAGTGTAGCAGCTCATGAGTGTTGCAAGGGGGAAAAGGTTCTGGTACCATACTGATTGTCTCTTGTTTTGATCTACCAGAAAGGCCATAGCTGACTCTACAAAGTCAACTGCAAACTGACCTGTGATATTTCTATAGATGTGAACAGCACAGGCATTAGAGAAGGAGGCATCTTAGAAATATATTGCTCTTTCCTCCAAAACACAGTATATTGGCTAATCAGGGCACAGTTAAACTTTGTTAAACTGAAAACTGGAGTTTGCATGGGAATTGAGATGTGATTTGGTCTCTTTTTCAGTTATGTTTACAGTTTGAGTCCATAGGGTTCATGTGCATATCTTAGTGTCTGGGAGTGGCATGCCATATCTGTTGCATTTATTAAAGTAACTAAAATGCAATGACTGCTGTTTGACAGTGTTTGAACAGAATTATGAAAGCCTGTAGCAGAGATTGCAACTAAGCATAAATGCAGCTATTTGTCTCCAAAGATACAGCTCAAATTTTCTGTTTCTAACCTTTCCAAGACTCTGTGGTTCCTTCTGAAGAAAATGAAGATCATGTCCTGTTGGGCATAGATAAGAAATAATTAATCATTTTGACTTCCCAAAAGCTATTGATATATACACTGTGATGCTAAATATATACAAGGCAATTTCTTTAAAAGAGATGAAGGACATTGACCTCGAAGCCTGGCTTGGCAAAAGATCAATCAGTTATAGCTGTGTCAGAGAGGGAACTTCTTTCAAAGCATCTCTAGTATAGATAGGTGGTGTATCCAACAGTATCATGATACTCTAGGATTTTTCAGTAGTGTATTAACTGTCGAAGGAACAACAGACTTAAAAATAATTTCTGATAGAGCCAACTTATGTGATGTAAGATGAAGTGAAGCATGTAGAAATGTTTAAATGCCACATCAGTAAATGAGTTGTGAGTCTGGTAGAATATAGGCAGTTGCACTAGACAGTACATTTAGAGATTGAAACTCAAATGAAAAGGTGACTATTTGCAAGCTTGGGGAAAGCTCCAAGAACAATGTGCAAACATGGGCTTATGCAAAGCACACAGCAAGGTGGAAAAAGATGAGTCACCAGGCTTTGCTAACAGAAGCTGCTGTGCCAGTCAGAGCGCACCAGGCTGGTGTCTGTCACTTGCCTGCCATCCAGTGCTGAGCTCAGAAAGAGCAGCACAGATGGTGGCATTCAGACAGCCCGTATGCAGACTTCAGTGGCTGCAAAATGAAAAGTCACTCTCTGTGTGTGGAGAGGAAGGGGATACACCTGCATGAGTGGGGGTGGTATATATTAGAGGGAAATGAGCTGACGTAAACTCAGAGACACAGTTGTAAGATAGTAGATTATTTTGGTAATTTCTCATTAAAATCTACTTATCTACTTTTCTCATCATTGTTATGCCAAATGCCTGTATTTCAACCGTTCAATCATGTTTGTCTCACTCTCCCACCCAAGGAATACAGGAGCTGCATAAGGGAATTGGAAGTAGTAGCAAAAATGTTAGTAGTTAGTTATGCTGACTTTTGGGCTTTTGAGCATAGGACAGCGTAGCAGTGCTTGCCTTGCTCAAAAATTTAGTGCATGTACCTGAGATGTTAGTGCTGTTGTGATCAAATCTGTTTTGTCAAGCAAGACCAAAGTACTGGACTGTAACTTAGCATAGGAGGGTGTGGAGCCATTGGGGAGTGACTATGGTTTGCTAATCTGAAGCCTTATGTGCTTCAGTCTCTGCTCCAGTTATACCATCTGGGGGGATCATGAGGTAGCTCAAAAACTGGGAGAGTGGAAGTTCTCCACCCTGAAGTTATAGATGATATTTCTTTTTCTGACACCTGAAATGCCTTTTGCTTATAAGGCACCATTTGCACAGTGCTGCTTGTGACAGCTGGAACAGGAGCCAGGTCCTCTGGCTTCAGACAAGCTCAGTCTCCTCTCTGATGCTTCGATGGACAGCTGCTGCAGATCCCGAGTCCTCTTCAGGGAACAAGCAAGTGACTTTGGCCATGGTTCACACTGTTAGGAGTGGTAGAGTATAGATTCTTGGAGCTTTTGGGTAAAAAAAAAAAAAAAGGTGATTTTGCATACAAATTTGAACAAGATTTAAGTGTTTAAAATTTTATTTAAATATATTTTCTTAAGCACCTTATGTATGTATAAAGTAAAATTATAAATATGGATATGAATGTGTAGATGTACATATATCTGTACATATACATGTGTATATAAATAAATTTTGTCCTGAGCACAGGCTCAGTTTATATTAAACTAAGAAAAATTCCCTGTTCTACCTCCTACCTGATAAAGAACTGACCCTCTGTCCCTTCCCTAAATTCTGATAACCTTGTAGTACATTTAAGAAATTGACTTGTTTGTGGATAAGCTGCAGTGAACTTGGTTCTGCTTGTTTTAGAACTAAGTCACCCTAACTGAGGATTTAGTTGCCCTGTATAAGGACTGGAACATGGACTTGCTGCCGACTGCGCCCTGGGCTCAGTTTGCCCATCTTCCAGTTGCGTGCTCAAGTTGGCTGGAGCGCTCATAACACAGACATGCAATGGGATTTTGCCATGGACCTCGGCAGGGGCTGGAGGGCTTCCAGTCAGCACTGTATGTGGGATCTGATGGGTCTGAAGCACAGGCTGGGGAGTGAGTGAGCTATGGGGTGTGCGATAAAAGGTGGAAGTGGGAAGGGATGAAGAAGGATGAAAATAGAGTTTGGTGACCAACAGAAATTTAACTTAAGTTAACAGAAGTTAACTTAAGCTGGTTTTATTGGTTTATTTGAATGTAAAAATCAGTCTATGTTCTAAGCTGACACGTAACCATATTGCTAAATATCATAGTTTTATTACCCTGGGTTGTTTTAAACTTCTTTTTAAAAAATTGTTTGCTTTGTGATGTTGTTAAATGGTGATGTTTTTGTCAGGAAAAGCACACAGTGAGGGATAAGGAGAGGAATGGAAATGGTTGTCAGTGGGAGAGAGTAAGAGGGAAAACAGCTATGGGGGGATGAGTGAGGAAGAATGAATGGAAACGAGCAGACTCTGGTATCTCACTAGAAAGTTGTATGTGTAAATCAAAGAGGACTTTTAAGAGTGAGAACATGAGTACTCTTTGAAGGGGTACAAATTCCCCCACTTCTGCTTCTCACTTCTTTTTCCACATGGTCTGGCTTCTAGAAACCGTTACCAAAAATTGGTCTCAGGAACAGTTTGGTTGGAAGGGACTTTTAAAGAAGCGGTGGCTCCAGGAAGGGCTGTGTTGTTCCTGCTCTCTGTTTTCTTCCCCAGCCTGCCCTTTGAAGCATATTGACCACTCTGGCTCTTTCCCCACACCCAACAAAGTTTTGGGAGTATCTTTGCAGGGGCACTAGCAACAGTCGGTAGGATGCTAAAAGGTACCAAGCCTCCTTGCTGCCTGTCGTCTTCATCTTTTTAGTCGGGACCTGACTGCCTTAGGCACCATTTGAGTCTTGTACTTGAGTTTTGAGAATTGTAGTTCAGTTTTTTGCACAAGAGGCTTCTTGTCCTCCAGGATCACTGAAGGGCTCCTGTGAGTGTCAGGGTGGGGGTGGTCTAGTAAGAAGCTGTGTGAACTACAGACGATGGCTTTTACGATTGTCATACACAGGAATTGAAGGAATAGGAATGAACTGTGGGGCACAACAGGATGCTAGACCAGGCTGAGCAGGGGGTTGTAGGGAGACTCCCGAGTTCAGTGCTAGTCACACCTGCCAATCTTCTTCCCTCTCTCTCTGTCTCCTACGGAAATTGTTAGAGATCTGTTTTGTGTTTACAAAAGAAAAGAACAACAACTTTTTTTTTTTAATTGAAAGGAACACACTGGAAAGATTGAGAGACAAAAACAATATCCAGTTGGGGAGAGTGAATGAAAGAAACAAAATGGAAAGCAACAAAAAAAAGATTTTTTTTCCTTTCAATATTAAGCATGAGGATTATTGCCAAGCATTGTCATCCTCTGAGCCAGCAACCCTGTACGTTTTGGGAGAGAGTCTAAGAGGTAACAACTGAATGCTATTACCGTTGGGTATGTGACAGTGTTATCTGGGCATGTGTTTTTAAACATTTATAATTCCTGCCAGTTTTACATAGTTGTTTTAGGAAAAGGATGTTCACAAGGCCATTTATAAAGCTGAAAAAGTTTATTTTTTTCAGTAAGGAAAATCTAACCTCCAGTTTTTCTTCTAAGGAAATAGATACTTTCTCCCCCGAACTTCAGGAAAGCAGGATGATGTTAATTTTTCAAAATATTTTCCCTGCTCTCCTAGTTACAGTGCCAATGACCTAGTGGTGTCTGTCTAATCTATTCTGTTTGCTCTGCTGGTGGTGAAAAAGTTCTGCAAGCCATGTTTTGCACTTCGAGAGATAAAAATACTGATGCCAAATTTTTGGCAGTTCGCTGTATGTGACCAGGCAGCTATAAAACATTCCTAGTAGAGTCTGCCCTTTGATTTTCATGGTTCCACAAAAATTCCAGTTTAACCACAGATCAGTTTAAGGAACAGAACACAATGATTTTCTTCCCTGTGTAAACCATTAAGGCTGCGCTGTAATCTGCAGAAAAATCTGTTTTCAATATTGCTGTTTTGTTCTTTTAAAATTAGATTTCCTTAGTGTGGTTGGTAAGACTTAAAAAGGTGGGTTTTTAAGACAGAAAAAAGCGTGGTCCTACTCTCTGGAGTCCTGCCTTTGTTCAGTTTTTGTGAACTCTGTGAAATCATTAGTTTTTCTACTTACTACAGTCACATCTTTTGCTCCTTTTTTAGCATTCGTTTGCTTTTGCTTTTGGGTGGGCAGAATATTTGCATTCGGAAGTGTTTTGAGTCGAGTGTGCCTGTTTTGACATTGGAACTACAGGAAATAATTTTATGGTTATTGATTGTTAAAAGTGAATGTTACATGTTGTGTTCCCTATTTGAGACAGTAACAAGAGTCTTCTGAATAAGGCTGTGCAGATCTTTTCTGTTTGTGGTAATTTTTATCTTTTCCTGTTGTCTTTCAATCCTATCTTTCCCCTATGTATGCTTTGAGATGGGTTGGGTGATCCACCTCTAGTCCAGGAGCTACAGATCTTTACTTCAGTGTGTCTCCTTAATGGATTTACATTAGGATCTTGGGCATGTCACTTATCTTTTCCCTCTATCTCAGTTTTTCACCTGAAACAAGGAAGACCATAGAGAGTGAGGTGAGAAGGAAGCTCTGCAGTATTTGGATTATTGGACATGTGCAATACTCAGACTGGTTGTGCTGAAGAAGTTCTAGAAGGTCAGTTTGTGGTAAAGGAGGCTTTTTTAAAAAAATAATTTTTAGTCGAAAGGTAGGTGCTCTGAAAGTTGCAGAGAAAAATATTAGCTGAAGAAGGCTGCAGAGTTATCGCTGCAGCTGCAATTGTACTCTGCCCTTCTTGCTGCAGCTTTGAGAGATCTTTATGTTGCTGCTCCTACTTCTGCATAACTTTTGCATGGCTCCTTGCACCTTGCAGAAGGGAGGCTTAACTTGGAGCTGATGTGTCAGAGTCCTGCCAGAAACAACCTTTAAACAACATTTAAACATGGCTGTAGTTTATTTCAGTAGATGAAACATATTCTCATTTGTTTGGAGTGTCTATAAATAATTAAATGTTGCAGATTGCAGAATAGTTGAGAGCTACAGAAGATGTGGGAAGTAAAATATTCCTGGGATGTGAGCCTGAACTGAGCTTAATTAAAAAGCTGTGGGGAAATCTGGAAGAAGCAACATTAGGCACTAAAACAAGCTTGTTCTTTTTTCTTGGAGTTTCCTCCACTCTTGATTTTCTGAGACACTATAATTCAAGTTAACCTCAAAAGGAAGACAGAAAGAAAAATGAACAAGTTACAAACATGTGCTGTCTGGCTTCCCAGAACTTGTCCTCCTCCTCTGCCTAAAATCCAGAACAAATTTGTTCAAAAAAACAATCCTTCAAAAAGAGGCTCTTTTTCTCCTGATGTTTAAATACGCTCTTTTGCCTGTCTTCTGCCTGGTTGTGTTTCATGCTAATATAAATAAACAAGCTGGTATATATCTAGTGTCAAGTTACTCTTTAAATGTGAAATACAATCCAGAAATACATTGTGAAGAAAACAGTCATAGTCTTGAAAGTGCACACATGAACACATTTCTTAGCTTTCCTTCCCCTTGAGAGGCAGCCATTCCCTTGAAGTCTTCCCTGAAACATGGAAAATTGGATTTTTAATGAGATGAGTCTTTGGTGAACTTTTTGGTGGCACAAGCTGCCAGCGTAAGTGTAGACTCAACAACCAAGTCCTTGGTGAAACCTCAGTCGGAGCGAAGTCCAAGTCAAATCTGGGTTTGCTTTCATGTGAAGCTGTGTGCGCTCTCCGTGTTGCTGGGTCTCACACAGACGTCCATGGAGCCGAAACCAGGAAGAGTTTTTTATTGACTCTGGCCTTTAGTTCTCAAGCTTTTGCAAATAAACTCAAGGGAGCTTTTCAACAGGGTATGGGACAAAAAGCGACAAGCTTTCTGTCCACATTTGTACTGCCTATCTCAGACAGTCTTTTGATGTGAATAGATACCGGACAAGGAGAGCATTTAGACAAATTATCTCTTTATTTACTTTGTTGGAAGTGCTTAATGGCTGTTTCAAGAGTCAGGGCATACTGACCTGCTGTCACGTGAAAGTAGTATTAATGAGCTTGTTATTCTGAAATGGGCCTGTGATCCTAAACCCCATCAGGTGAATGGTGCGTTAGAAAAAGGAAAAAAAATATAAATCTGCAATCAGTCATGAACCAGACATCACAAAGGTTTGAGTCAGAGGACAGTGTGACAGTGAACTAGACAACAGTAAGAGTTTGAGACAAAGCCTGAGATACTGCAGTGTGCATGCTCACTGGCTCTTTGGAGCTACATTGAGTCAGGATTGGGCAGAGGTCATGTTTTTGCCTCCGTTTTGTAAAAACCCTGAGCCCTTCTTCATCCCAATCTTGTGGGTTTTCTCCAAGGATCTTGCAGTACTAGTGCAGTTTATGCAAAACTATTTCTTTTAATTTTTTACAGGTACATTGCTCCTTTAGTTTATCAAAGAAACAAGATTTAAGTACCACCACTTACAAACAGTTGCTTTTCAAAGGAGGTAAGTATTGCTAACAGCTCTTTGTAGGATAATGCATCATTCAGTGAATATACGAACATGATATTTTTAGCATGATAGTGTTATTCTAGTTATAGGTGTTATAGCTGTAGTTGTCACCCTGGTTTCAGAGAAAAAATTAAAAGCACAGCCTTAAAAATAAATTTCATAATTCACATTGTAATTAGAAATATAACTGCAGGAGAATAGTAAGGAACTAGGTATAAATTTAGATGGCATGATCTCCTGTCAGTCTGAATGGTTTGCAACAGCCCTGTAATACCATGTGCCCTATCTGGGTTTGCTAAAAGGTTGTATCCTTGTGGAAGTAAATGTAGTGGAGCATAAAAACATTTGGGCTGACAGTCCAGCTTAAAGCAATCCAGAAAGTGACACACACAAATTGACTCTGCTTCTCCTGAAGCCTGCCGTGACTGCAGAGTGTTTCAGTGAACTTGGGGGTCTGTGCAGGACAGCGTTTTCAGAGATGGGTAGGGTGGCCTGCTGCTCTCAGCAGGGTGTCTGTGAAGGCAGCAGCTGTGCTGTGTTCCTTTCCAGGCTAGTGTCCAAGAAACTGCACAAATAAGTTAATGAAAAATTGACACAAATTTAAAGTATCATATTATTATTTTTTATTTTTCATTAATATTTCTGGTGTCTGTCTACACAGTGTGTGTAAGAGATGCTTGTTACAGAAAAGGGGTCTGTAGTGCAGGTGGGTTTCTTCATAAGCTATTTGAATGGAAGAGTGGAAAACACCTTCATGAGAGGAGGTGTGAGCTGGAGGACTGAGGGCTGGGCAGAGTCAGGAATTTTTAATCCCAAATCGGAACGTGCCTAGGTTTGATACCTGAACTCACCCAGGACTAAGCTTTTCTGGGAGAGTAAAATCTGTTGCTTTAAATTGTCAGTAGGAGGAAGAGGCTCCGTGATGCTGAACCCTAATGATCTTCCACCCTGTTGAAACCTTTGACTTCATTGGGGTTGAAATGGTGGAAAGCAGGTGTGTGTGCAATGGTAAGCATGTAGTGCAAGAAACTCCCCGCTCCTCCTTCCCCTGCCCTGCTCCCTGCCCTTCACAGCCCTGTTCCCTGTGGGAGACATGGGATGGGGAGCCTGCCATGGGGTGCTAGTGAGAGAGGCAGGATCTGCCAAATACTGTCATAAGATGGGCGGTGATGGTGGGTGGTGGTTGCCTGCCTGGACCTTTTGAGACCCACGCTGAGCAGTTTAAATCCCAAACTGCCACGTCACTTGTGGAGGGCCTCAACAGATCTCTTTTCACAAAATAAGGAAATAGGCCAGTTCCCTAAACTGAACACATGAATCACCCATCAGAAACTTAGCAATAAGGAAGATCATAAAAACGAGTGTGGGAGGTCATCTGCCATGGTCTTAAAGATCTGGGTGTGGTTCTGTGTTTTTCAATGATCAGTTCATCAGTGATTTGGGAAAGGGACGATAGTGATGTGGCAAAGTGTTTCTGACTATTCCAGTTTAAACTTTCATAAGAAAGACCCAGGTCTTTGGTAGAGAAGAGGGATAAAAATAATGTGTGTGACAAGGCATCCTATGAGACTTGTGAGGCTGCTGCTGACAACAGCCTGCACAGCTGTCGTGTCCTCATTGTGGGCAGATGGAAAGAGCCTTAGAATTGGGGATGCTTGGTGTGTGGGATCTGGTTGGTAGCGTTTTGCTTTTAGTTGCTTTTAATTCACATTTGCTGAGTTTTCAACATGATTGCTAAGTCTAATGTAGGGTAATACAGATTTTGTGCAGGTATGTAGGCTGAGCCTCTCTGTGGGAAGATGCACTCTAATTAATAAAAAAAAATGGAGTGAAGAAGGTAGGAAAGCCATGTATGCCTGTGGGACACACTTGCCTTGTCAGAGCTGTCTTGGCTGCTTTGGGAAGTGATTGCAGGCTCGGCTAGTTCTGGGGCAGAACGAGGCTGGGGAAGTCAACTTCATCCCTGATGTCAGGGGAAACTCTGCCCAGAGCAAACCGGGCAGGGCATTTTTGGCAGAGCTGTTGTTCAGGCAGCTCTCATCTCACCTGTGTCCAACAGTGATCCTCTCCAGCCCTATTTCTGGGATCATTAGTCCCACTTTCCACCCCGTGTACATCCCTTCTCCATCTGAGGAGGTGGCACTAGGCCCAGAGAGGTCATCTCCTTCTGGTCTGCCTGAGAGAGAGAGCTGCCAGCCCATGGTTTAGCAGTGTTTGGGGAGGGGGAGCCTACCTGCTCGGCACTGCGGGGCTGTGCTCTGTGCGTGCCAGGGAGGCGACAGTGCTGTTACACGGAGACTGCGGATGCTGGGGACATTCCTCTGCTTCCTTCCGCCTTGCCATGAGCCACGGCAATGGTCAGACAATAGACAATAGACTGTAACATCTCTGAAAAACAGTTATTTTATACAAATGTGTTTTGGCAAGCATTGGATGAAAGAATTTAAGGCATTACGTTATTTATCAAAAGCATTAGCCTTAGGTAATGCACAAAACCCCCATTTGTTCTTTATCTTCACATCTATAACTTGGAATACATAACTGAAAACACTTTTTCAGTGGAAAATAAGGTTAATATTTTCCAGTTAGGAAGCACCTTTTATCTAATCAGCTGCCAGATCTCTGTGCCAGCTGCATGCAAATGCTACCACTGTAGAAACAAAAAATGGCAGGTGAAACAGGTTGGATCATCCCACAAAGTGTAAGAATGGGGAATATTTTTAGGTAAAGACTGTAAGGCCTTTTTTTGTGGCAAAAAGCAGCATGAGGTCTTTCACAGCAGCATAAAAGAGTTTTATAAACTAGAAAAAAAAAAATTTTTCACAAAGCTTGTACAGAGCAAATAACGTGAGTGATATTCAATTAACCCTTCAAAAATAGGGGTTAAGGTTGATAATTTATCTGTGCTTTCAGACTGCCATTGACAAATTCCTGTGCAAGATCCTATACAGGGGAGATTGCAGTAAGCGGATGAAAAGCCTAAGAATTTGGCCAAGAAATAGAGGATAAATGGCAAGAGTAAATGATCAGGTTTTTATCACAGCAGAAATTTAGTAGCTGGATTCTCTGCGTGTTCTGTAGTAGGACTGCAGCTGAAAATATATTTAAGAATCTTCAAATATTCATTTGTATTAGAAGGATCTAAATGAACACTGCTAGTTTAAGGGAGGGAGCAGACAATAACTGAGCATTCAGTGAAAACATTTATGTAGCATACAGAGGTCATTCAGGAAAGTAAATGTCTTGGCATGTAAAATATTTTAATGCCATTAAATACATTGGCTGCATTTCTGCATGGTGAGTGTTTTGTTTGGTTCTAGTTATCCCTTCTTGGACTAAACAGACGTCCAGAAGACCAATGGGAGTGAGTAAGTATATTTTAGTTGAATATATAAGTGAAAAAAGCCAGGATTAGTCATTCTAGAGAAAAGAGGAACAAATTGAGATGTCACAGAAGTAAGCCGAATTTACCATTTCTCATAAAGCAGAACAAAGGAATAATTGCTAAAATCAAAAGGTGAGAAATTTTAAAGCCAATCTAAACCATACGTCTCTAAATGTAAACTGATGTGATTAGCCCATGGAGTGCTGCCTTTTGTACATATCTGAAATTAAGACTTTTATTCCAGTTGGTGATAAATACATCCGATGAGCGAGAGAGCACACTTGGGTAGGGAAGATTGCTATGTAGAGAAGAAATCTTCTGTGTTGGAGCAGTTGGGAAGACATTTCAGAAGCGAACAACTGATCCAACAAATATGCTCCATCCTTTCCTTTTCTCTCAAACTGTGGCCCCGGTGGGAGGCAGGCAAGTGCCCTGGATGGTGTGCAGGTGGGAAGGTGTACGTCAGCGCCTGCATTCCTGTATGCCCAGGGGATTTATCAGTGCAATTTGAACCCGACATTCCAGCGAGTGGAGATATTTTGAAGTGGATGCTTAAAGCATGGATTTATATCCTCTCTGTATTTTCCGTCATCCATTGTCTGTTGTAATTCCCTGGGGCTGTTAATTATATACATATAAATCAAACAAAGTCTATGGGAGTGTCTGATATTTAAAGTGAAAGTCTTAAGACTTCCAGCGTCTGGGGCGAATTATTCTTTTCAGGCCTAACAAAGCTGGCAGAACTTCAGTTAAAGGAAGGGCAAAACAATGATGTGTTTCAACTGTGTTTTATGCAATTTGTGCACTTTATGAAGTGCTTGTATAATAATTATTTTACCCCTGAAAACCCGATAGATATTTTTTCTAACAGGTTTTGAATTAAATTTGCATTTGAATTGAATTATTTTCTTTCAACAAATACGTTGTTATCTCCAACTGAAATGTGGGTTGAGGAATCACTTGAAACATAATACAGAAGTAGTGCTGCAGACCTCAGAAGCCTGAAAAATAATTGAAGCGAAGTAAGGAATGTTAACAAGCTCAAATGTCATCATCTTCCAAAAAGTGACATTTAAGCTGATCTACATTCCCTCTCCTCCTTTATGTGGAATACAAAACCACATACATTGCAGGGTAAAAGAAGTGTTTGGTGGAGTTGGTTAAGAAACAGTGGACATGTTATTTTTGTATTAGCTCTTGTATAGCCACATTTGAGCCTGTTTAAAAAAAATGTAGTTTGTGTAGCGTAAAGATGTTGGGGGAAGGGATAATGAGTTCCTACTGAATACTAATTGCCTACGAGTTGTTCAGGGAGATTGTATAAGAATGGAGGATTTGTTGTAAATTAGTCACTAGCTGCATTGTGCATTGCTGTGAGGTTAGACCAGAGCTGTAAAGGTGCCAGCTCTACAAAATCCTTATGATTCACTGTCTAACTTGGTGACTGTGTGAAGGAGAAAATACTATTCAGACTAAATATTATTGGAAAGAGAGCTACTCTAATGACAGTGTACTCTTTCTTTGTAACACTTAAGCTTTAAGCTCATTTGAGCTAGAAAGGTGGGAGTGACAGATTTTGAGTGGGTTATCCCTTATTTTTCAGCTCCAACAGCCCAAGGTCTGCCAAAGTTGTAAATGCAGAGAGAAGGGGTCCAGCAGATTGATTAGTGCTCTTAGCTTACTGTTAGTCTTTGGCTTCTTTAATTCCAGCCTTTTGCCTGTCCTTAATTTGAGAGTCCTTGTAAACCCCACTTTTTAATATGGAAACAAAGCTTTGAAAAAGCTTGCAATAGTTTGTTTACTTTTGAGTTGTCTCATTGCTTACTCGGCTCCTATTGTTTTCATTTACATCAAAATGGAAAGGTGAGTTAATGATTCATTGGCACACAGTGACCTTTCAAATAGCTCTGGACCACGATGCAACAGCTCCACTCGAAGCTCTCATAGTTTAACCTCCTTGCTTGTGCCTTAATATTTGCAGCCTGATCTGTCTACATGCCTGGACGCCTGAAGAGAACAAACATTTACAGCTTCTCCCTCCCCTGTGTTTAGTGGGCAATTTGATCCTTCTTTGTCCATTCCTTTATTTAACATCACTCTCAGACTTGACTTGCTATTGAGAACAACAAAGTGCAACTTTGGGAATCTGCTCTCTGTTTATTTCGCACCAAAATGGACTCAGACTCTGATTCACCTTTTAATTACTCCTGGCCTTCCTTACCTAAAATGAGGATTCGAAGAAGGGCATCAAAACCAGGTAGAAAAGGCTGTCTTCTTTTAACTGACTCTTTGCTTAGTAGCTGTGTCTTCTTATCATTGTCTGGCTGTGTGCAGGTGGCCATAAACAGCTTGCATGAGCTAGATTTTCTTTCTGTCAAAACTCTGCCTCACTGTTAGTTATGCTTTTGTAGATAACGGTGTTGGAATTTGTTAAGTTAGAAGAAAGTGTTTTCTCCAAATTATGTACTGTTCTTTAAAATTGTTTTTATTTTTTTACTCTCCTAGGGCTTTTTTTTTTTTCTTCTGGTTGCATGTGTAGCTCTCACTGAGCAGCTCCGACACCCTGGGACCTGCATGGAACTGCAGCGGCTGCCCAAAGCTCTGCTGGTTACAGTTGTTTTCATTTAGGGAGAATTTGCTAATTCAATTATGCCTCAACAGCTAACAGGATTTTTATTTTTTTTTTTAAATTACATACAAAAATCTTACCAGAATGAAAAGGGAAAGCTTTGCTTTTTGTAAAAGAAAGCAAAAGGGTCAGTTACTCTCTTTGGTGGCAGGGTCAGTTGCTCTCTTTGCACAGTTAGACATTGTCCTGCTTTGTGGAGCAGTCTTTGGGAGGTAAGCATTATAAATGTTGTCAGTATGATAAAGGGGGCTTTAAGGAAGTTGAAAAGCACTGACCAGAAAGTTTATGTTAGGAAGAATTATCATCGAAAGCTTTAATGAGGAAAGGTAATTTTTTACTACATTTAAAAGCAAAGAAATTAAGTAAAAGAATGGCAAAAAAAGTAATTTGTGCTTTCTTCCATAAAATTGCTTTTTTGTGCTTCAGAAAGGGAAAAAAAACAAATAAGAGAAGTAAGATCTATCAGCGTCATTAAAATCAATGAGCCAGGAGAATCATGTTTACACAGACTGAGACTTTGACCTAGTTTTAGAGGGAAAAATGTGTACAGGATGCATATTTTAATGTGCAGAACACTTTCTGAACTTTTTACTTTAATTCATGGGGAAATCCAGTATTTCCCAACCACATAGGAGTTTCTGTAATGTGTATGGATGCATGTGTGACTTGCAAAGAAGGTGAAACGGGTTGCAAGTTGCATGGTGTGTGTTCTTTCCATCTTTCATGGGGACTCATTTTATTTGTAGCTGCGCAGCCACCTTCCATGGTTTTGTTGTTATTTATTTTACCTGTAGACAGTTGTTTGGGGTTTTTTTGGTTTTGTTTTTTAATACTTCACCTATTGTAAAGCACTGTATACATATCTGGTGTTTGCATGTTATAGTATTGCACCTTGTTTCTCATCCTTGTTAATAGTACACCAACACGTGTCTTGTATGCATAACTAACCACATGTATGGTGTTGTTGGAGCAAGAAGGTGCTCTTGAGTGCATGTGCATGTTTTAGTGGGGAAGTCCAACAGTTCACTTGTGCTTGGGGAATTGAAATCCTGACTGCCCACAGGGTGGGAGAAGTGGCTCTGCAAGGACAGCAGGCTCACGATCTATGCTTGTGATCTATGATTTTTCTGGTAGTATCCAAACATGGCCGGTTGATCCTGGTATGCAGGTGTGGGGCACGTACCTCGCAGTGGCATTTCCCTCGAACAGGAGTTCAGGTCTCACTGAACAAGAGACTTGTGGTGCCCAGTGGGAAGTGGTGCGGAATTCTTCCTCCCCACCCCAAAAGTCATGAAGTCCTTGTTGTATATCTGCACTGGGTGCTCCAGCTGATCTGGGCAATGAAATGTCAGCCTCCTCCCTTCCCCTCTGAGCCAACAGACTTGGTTTCATGGTCTGGGGTTTCTCCATCTGGGAGACAGTGGAGAGAGTCCTCTGTGGGAGAGTCCACAGAGGGAGAGTCCAGAGCAGAGGGTCTCACACCGCACTTTGCACCATATGCATCAGTGTTTCCAGATTTTAAGTTCCCCGCATGCCTCGTGGTCAGCTTTTGTCCCTGCTCGGTGACCTCTCAAACTGGGTGATGGAGACGCTACCTTCCCCCTGAACTTCTGGGTGTTGGCAGGAGCCAAGCGCAGGCTGTGCACCTTCGGGCCTGTGCATTGTAGACTCCCTCCCTCCTGCTGAGGCTGCATGTGCGTGGCGTAATTAAAAGTTAATTAGGCTTAACATGTCTGTGTCTTAGTTATTGGACTGGAGACGGGGTCTAAGTTTTGTTCCTTGCTGCAAGTTAATGTGAGGCACATCTCTTCTGCCCTACCCTTGTGCTGCATAGTCCTACCTGTTCAGAGGCAGTGAATCTCAGAGCCTTTTTGGAGGCTTTAACAACCTTCAGGGATGCTGAGAATGTCTGTCTCTGACAAATCTGTCCCACTGTCCTGAGAGGTCAGAGTGATGGGCTGAGTGCACTCAGGCACAGATAGGAACTGAAACAGCGTCCCCTGTATCTTGGGGAAAGTCCCTTACCTATTGTGCCACTGTATAAAATGAGACACCAACTTATTTCTGTTTGTGTATTCATTTGTATAGTAGGTAAGGTGCGTGCTGCAGGGAGGTAGGGCAGGGCTGTGAATCTCGTGTTGGAAAGGGACATTCTCACATCCCTCCTTTAGGTGACAAAGATCAAAGTCAATGACTGACAAGTGTTCATCCTCAGTGTTTCTTAGTGGCTACTTTATGACGACATCTTGAACATGATGGTGTGATTTCTAGCATCCAGATGCCCGATTCTCTCCATGCAGTGTATAGGAAATACAGCACTTTGCTTTTCCACTACATGGATTTGGGACAGTTAAGTGCTTGTCTTTATGACAACAGCACTTTAAAACTTACCTTGCTTTACCCTCCGTGAAGTGCTGTTCTTATGTACTTGCTTAATTTTGCTGTCATGAGTAGTTGCACTTTCTGAATGAAGCACTCAGTTGCCTGAATGAGGGATGCAGATCCCCCATTGAAACTAGTGGTATGGTTCACATCTGGAGATGTGCATGTCACTTTGGTTGACCCCTCACCAGGAACGTGTCGACTTCTTTTTGCAAATTCATGTGACCACTTCTGGATTTAGAGGAGTATTTCTAAAGTCCTGCATGACCCATGCACTTAGCTGTCTGCATTTTCCGCTGACTTCATAGCTCTGTCACTTACAGTTATACATTAACCCCTGCTCAGATTGCTGGGGGTAAATGTGATGAGCTGTCTGAAAACTTATTCATTGTATCTAGAGAATGGAATTTGTAATTTATTTCCTGACTTTTGGCTTGGTCACGATGTATTTAATTTCTCTTTTGCTGTGTTGCTGTCTCAGAACGATTTAAATTTCGATTTAGAAAAACAGTCAGTGTTGTGTTCTTGCCATTTTCCAGCACAGGTTGTTCAAGGCTAACATTTTCTTACACCAACGTAAAGCTTGTTTTAAATTATTGTTGTAATGATCATGTTTTTTTAAAGTTAAATTATTTTTATAAGCTTTTGTGCCCAGTGAAATGTGCAGCCTTTGCTGTGTAAGTTTGGTGACAACATTACAGAAGATGTAGAGAATTTGTGCTTAGTTATTCATTGGTCAAGGTCTTTTATTTTCCATGTTTGGAGATTACCCTTCCCAGCACCGTGGCTTTTGTTCACCTACATCTAAATAACGCATACATCTTTCTCGACTGTTTACCAGGCAGATGACAGAGAGCCACAGGCTCTGCTAAAGGAGACATGCCTTTATTTTATTTTTTTTCTGTGGTCATGGCACAGTATACAGACGGAGAGTGTTCAGCTCTGGCAGGAGGATCAGCTTGGTGAGCTGTGCTTGCTGGGGTGTTTCAGGACCAGACCCAGTTCTATTGTGTCGTATTTGGGTCATTTTTACCCTAGTAAGCCTCTTGAAGTCCATTACTGACACCTTTCAGAGCTAAAACTCTTCGGGACACCTTCACTCTCACACAAAGTGCCACTTTGCCCTGGCAGTCTTACTTGTCTTTCCATAAACTGTGCTGAAGTTTCACATCTGCAATGAGAATAAGCATTTTGAATGGGTAGGGGAGATTTTTGAGACATTTTGTTTGAAAATGCACTTTGTTGATACTCCCTGTCTTTCAGACAAGGGCAGCATTGCTGCATATTACTGGTACCCAGTGCAACAGGCTACTACCTGCTGTCGTGTTAACTTGGAGGAAGGTCTGCTGCTGGTCCCTGTAAGACCGAGACAGCTTGTATCCAGTAAGGCAGGCTGGAGGCAATTAATGGGGCTGTAGGAATGTAGTGTGTGATGTGGATATTTGTGACAGTTTTGTCACTCTTTAAACTATGCAGACCTGTCCAGTGGAAATAAGTTACTAGCACAGTCAATGTGTAATTAATAATGCTCTCCCCTGCATTCAGCGAAGTCTTTAAATACTTCTCTTGTTACAAAGTTAGTTTAATGTAGTCATCCCTTCACGCATGCTTGAAATTGGGGAGCAGAGTGGGAGTAGAGAGGTGCAGAGGGGCCATATTGCAACATGAAGCCCAAAATTACCTGCTACCTTTTGTCTGTTAATTTAAAACCTCAGTGAATATTTATTTAGACATCTCACCTTTAACAGCAGATTGGAGCAGTGCCAGAAAAGCATACATCATTTAGCACCGATAATCAATAAAGATTTACCAATGGAAAGTACCGCTGATAACATATTCTAGTATATCTTGTTGTATTTGCAGCAGCTTTCTTCAGAAGCTGTTATTTAGGTTGTTACTGTCTTTCAGAATTTTAAAATAATACTAAATGTGATTTTAGAAGTTGCTGTATAAATAAAAAGTGAAGTAATAGAGGGATTTTGTTATTTCTGGCTTGGGACATGTAATTCCTAGCGCAGTCCATTAACTGACTGTAGAAGACCCGAGCAGTGGGGTCTGTTGCTGGAGTCAAGAAACTGTCTCTGTAGGCTCAGGTTTATGCCATGATTTGGGAATTCCTAATGCCTGGGCTGTTTTTCAGGGGTATATATTCAACCTTTGCAGCCTAGCACTGAAGCCAAATACTGCCCTTGCCCGTTGTACCCAGTAGCTTCATATACAAGAGGGAGCATGTGCTGGGGAAGGTAATAAGCATGTGAGAAGAAAAGGAGAGCCTGACATTTTTTTTTTTCTTCCTGGTTGTTGGTTTAAGACCAGCCCTTGGAAAACTTTACTTGCTATAAGAAAGTGCTGCCAGTTTTGCCAAATCACATTTCCATATGATTTCAGCTGCCAAATTCTGATGAACTGCTGTAGAAAACAATGCTTTTATACTATTTATGAACAAAGGCTTTGGCATCTTGGCAGACATAAGGAGATAGTTTGTAGCTTTAGCAGTTCTCAAGATGGCAGTCACTAAAATAATGTTAAAATTTTTGCAGGAGGGAGAAGGAAAATGAGAAGTGTAAGGATTTTTTAATACTATGAGATCCCGCAAGGCCTGCCAGGACTAGAAACCAAATAATTCATAATGTGCTGTTTCTAAATGGGAATTTCCAGTTTTCTCTAAGTATAGAGCTTACTGTTCTTGGGCTTTATGAGATAGCATCTTAAAATTAAATAAAGAGTGTGGTGTAGCATTGCAGTTTTGGCAGTGGTCTGGGACTTCTTTTCTTTTCAAAGGAACAAATGCCCCAGACCTTGACAAGTGTAGTTTCTAATTCAGTGCCATTTCTTCATTATAACTTCTGTTGCAATCTGATGGCCACAGGCAGCTTGGATAGGGCTCTGAGCAACCTGATCTAGTGGGAAGTGTCCCTGCCCATGGCAGAGGAGTTGGAATAGATGATCTTTAAAGTTGCCTTCCAATCCAAACCATGGTATATGATTCTGTGATCTTCCAAAAAGCAGCTACATTGCTTTAGCAATATAGCCTAAGTTAAATAGAGGGTTAAAGAGAGTCTTTAAAGTGGTATATTTTCCTTTCTGCCTTTGCAGAAGATATATTTCTGGTACAAACTAAAAAGGATTTTTTTTTTTTTTGCATAATTTTCAATAACAGAAAGACTGGAATTAAGTTTATTCAGAGTTTTGATTTTGGATATTTTGCTGGGTATGATACTTTTGTCTATCACATAATTCTTATGCTAGCGTACCGCAGCTCACTTCTAGTCACAATGCTTGACTTACAGCATCTTAAAATAGGGAAAATTACAACCATGATTTTTTTTTAGCTTGTTTTTACACAGTCTAGAACAAGACTGGTTTCCACTTTGTCAAATTTTGTTCCTTTTACAATCAGAAGATGAGGCCTTGACTACCAGATGAAACGCTGGATTGGTGCATGCTCTTCTTACTTAGAAGCAGCTTTAAGAGAAGTGAACCTGCAGGACAGACTGACAGTGTTTCTGTAGCACTTCATTAGGTTTTGTGCTGCTCAAAGCCATGAAATAACTGTCCATGCAGTTTTTTATATTTGCAATCCTGAACACACTGTTGCAAACTAAACTCTGAACTTCTGTTAATGTTTTCTGGTGAAACTGATAATTTCTCATTTCAGTACCGAAAGCAGATCAGATACAGACTTGATCCCAAATGTTTTGTCTGTGGGTTAACTCTTCACTGATTGCTGTCACCCTGTAAAGGCACTGTCTTACAATTTTGTTGCTGTTTTTTGTTTTAAGAGCAGTAGTCTGCTTTGTTGGTTTAAGATTAATATTTACGTTGCTCCCAGTAGGTAGAATGCTTCAGGAGAGTAATTTTTTGCCTGCAATTGAACAGTATCCGATTCATATAATGTATCAGATGTTGGGTATTTAATGTATGGGCCAGAATCATTCATATTTGATCCTAGCCCATAAATCTTGTCCTATATACTTCTGCAACCACACGTCTCCACAAGGGTCTAGCTTACATGGAAAAACATTTTGCTAACCAAGATACAAGAACACTTGTTTTTAAGTTATATGAATGATTCTGTGGTGCCTTTTAGAGTCTTGTCAACTGTAGGCTTCTTGGAACATAGAGCAAGTGTTAGGCAGCTACAAAATGGGCAGTTTTGAGTGGTCACACAAATATTACTCAAATTTTAATTCTGAGATTTGGTGCTTTATATTTACCTTTGCCATTTTTATGACGGTATATATACATGAGAAGAAAATGGTTTGATATTTAATGGCATATTTTCCACAATTTCTTTTTTCCAGACCAGAGACACTCTACCCTTGATGTTCTTAGGAAACTCAAGGCTCCACCTACTTTCTTTGCTGCAGCCAGACTTTCTGCCATGCTGAGTGGAAGTGATGAAGTATATGCAAACTGCATGGTAGTAGACCAAGTAAGCTTACACTTGAACTTTTGGCAAATTTTTCATTGTCTTCTGTTAAAGTAACAACTTTTTGTGATAGTAGGATCTTTTGGATCTGTCAGCAGTGCTATATGGCCAATTAGTAAAGCTCTAAAATAAAATCAGTAATACTGTACTCTTCTCAGCTGTATTTTATAACCCATTTGTGAGGTCCCTTTTAACACATTCAGTTGATGATAGGAATTATTCTTCTTAGCCTATAGGGAGAAATCTAAGGTAGCTCTTACAGTCTGCTTTGTGTGTTTGTGAGCTAAATGGTATTGACTTCTTCTTAAGAAATATTAATACAATGTAACTTGCTCACTTGCACTTCAGATTTTCTGAATTCTATGTACATTCATGAAAGAGACAGATTTGCTGCTACTGGCTAATTTCAGGCGTTAATTATAAGCTCATAGCTAAACTTATAGGCTCAACAAAAATGAGATATTGCTGAAAAGGTGAAGTCAATGTCCTACATCTGACATGAAGCATTCTGATACTGGAGATCCTGACTTAGTATTGATGTTTATGATTTATTTGTCACAAGCACTGGAGATGAGCCAGAGCGTCCAGACCAAATTATATTTTACGTCACCATGTTGCACCTAAAATCCCTACCCTGTAGTCACACTTAGATATCATAACTTGGGCAGAGGCGACAGCTGTGAAAATCTGGTGGCATGTAGCTATATTTCAGTGCTGGCTGAAGTGATTTACTCATTTCATAGAATCATAGAATGTTGTGACTTGAAAGGGATCCACAAGAATCATTGAGTCCAACTCTTGCCCTAGCATAGGACAGTCACAAGATTCAGACCATGTGTCTGAGGACGTTGCCCAAATGCTTCTTGAAAATTGTCAGGCTTGGTGCCCTGACTGCCTCCCTGGGGAGGCTGTTCCAGTGCTCCACCACCCTCTGAGTGAAGAACCTTTTCCTGATGTCCAACCTAAACTTGCTCTGGGGCATCTTCCTGCCATTTCCCCTGGTCCTATCATTGGCCACCAGACAGAAGAGATCAGCTCCTGCCCCTCCTCTTCCCCTTGTGAGGAAGTTATAGACTGCGATGAGATTTCCTCTCAATCTCCTCTTCTCCAGGCTGGACAAACCAAGCAACAAACCTCTCCTCATATGGCTTCCCCTCTAAGCCCTTCACCAGTTTAGTGGCCTCCTCTGGACACTCTGCAGTAGCTTTAGATCCTTTTTATCTGTGGTGCCCAAACTGCCCCCAGTACTTGAGGTGAGGCTGCACCAGAGCCGAGTAGAGCGGGACGATCACCTCCCTTGGCCGGCTCACAGTGCAGGACTTGACGCACCCCAGGACATAGTTGTCCCTCCTGGCTGTCAGGACACACTGT
>NW_010293310.1:0-10133 GCF_000700745.2 Antrostomus carolinensis
TTTTTGTTGATCCTATCTCCAAGACTGAGAATCACTAAATTGCAACTAACATGAATTCTCCTCAAATTTTTAACATACTAGGCTAGTATTTCCCTCTTCCATGACTATTTTTGCCATTGTCAATCTGAAATCTGGTTTAAGTTTCTAACATGTTCTCATAGATACCTTTATAAAAATGTTGTTAGGAGATTACCCCTGGCAAAATACAAGCTACTGCTATCTTGTATCAACTGTGATAATCACACCAGTTTCTGAACATATCTTTATACAGTAGATGTGTTATATCAAGGAAGGTAATGCAAAATTTACAGTATGCTGTGTAATGTAGCAAGATGTTTGCAAAAACACTTTTTTTCAAAACTTTAAGCATATTTTACAGATAGTAAAAATGTCCAATGTTCCGTATTAAGTCTTATCAATTTATCTAAAAAAGTATCGACATCTAAACATACATTGTACATCTGAAACTTTCTTATTACTTGGGAAGTTGGAGAAATACTAATGATTACTTTTCTCATTTATCCCCATGTACTGTATATTTGCTATACAAACAACAATTTAGGCAAATACAACAATTTAGGCAAATAGAATACAAAAAAAAAAAGAAACAACCAACCTATGAAACAAACCTTTATGCATTTAAGGAAATTAAACATGTATTTATAGTTCCACATTTTTTCTCAAAGATCCAAACTATACTTTTTATTAGTACGTTACACTAAACATCAAGGGTAAAGATAATTTTTTAGAACCACAGAATCTATTGACTTCAATAGATTTAGTTCAATAAAGTTTTAGAAATAGATGAGAAATGAGGAAGTTAATAGTAGTATCACTTTTCTATAGGTTGTGATTTTTCTTAATTCCCTTCTTTTCCCTCATAATTTTCTCACATCTTTGTTACTTCTCCATATGGCTTTTTAAAGATCAATTATTTTGGATGAGATTTTTACTAGGATCTGAGATTATAGCTCTTTATTTTTTTGTTTTGGATTTGTTTGTTGTTTCCCTCCCCACCCTCCAAGTTAGTTTGGAGCTGCTATCTGCTATCCATGACTTTTACTGTAATGAACTCTTTGTTTTATTACATTATGAAACAAATAGGGAAAGTGATTTATTTAGGCTGAGAAAAGAAATGTGGAGCTGTGTTTCAGCTCGATCATCTCTAGGTAGCAAGAAACGACAGGTCTTGCTCTTTGGAAATAAATGAAAAATATTTTTGTTGGTCAGTAGTTATTTGGTTTTAGGGAAATAAGGCAAAGAATAAAGGTGGGACATAACTCATGCTTAAGATTATCAAAGAGGAAAAAGCTCAGATTTAGAGATTCTGCCCTTGTCCAGTTCTTATACTTCTTCTCTAAAATGAATAAACTGTCAGAGGAAGCAAAGGAACTAAAAGACTCTTTAAATCCCAGGAATTAACAGATTTCAGAAAAAGAAATAATGAAATAAATGGATTGAGAACTTGAGGACAGTGAAAAAAGACAATGATGCTAATGAGGATAGTTTGTGCATACTGGTAGCACACCTTTGAGGAAGAAATCAAGACAATTCTAACCAATATTAATAGTAAAAATACTAAAGATAAAATTGAATTAAAATTTCTTGTGACAAGGATTAAATTAGAAGGAAACTTCACACATTGCAATTTAACCTTTTTGGCATGTATATAAATCAGACACTGAGGAATCTTACAGAATGAGTAGATAGTCACTTCAGTTCTTGGTGATCTGAGAAAAAGTGTTAAGTTCTTTGTCCTCATGTTTTGAGCTGCCTTCTTTTAAGATCTCAGTGAAGTTTATCAACATTTACAGCAAATGAAGAATTTAGTTCTGTTATCTACACAGAATTTTCACTTGGGGCATGAAAATCAATACTGCATAACTTGGTTAGATTTGGACTTTTATTAACCTTTTGACTTGGAAGTTACTAGATTTGGAATGAATCCTTATCACACTATGTATATATTTTTAGGATTAATATTTTTATTGCTGTTTATTTTTAATGTAACCATGCCTAAAATTGCACTGCATTTGCCTTACAATATTAGGCAGTCACTTAAAAAGGAAAAAAAAAAAAAGAATCTTGTCTCAAAGAGTTTACAAATTTAGTAAAGATAATGTATCTTCAGCAGTTGTTTGGGTGATATAAAGTGCGTAAATTAAGATACAAGAAAGTGTGACCATGATTTTTTCTTCTCTTTTTTTTTTTATATATATATATTTCTTTCTGTAAATCAAATGTAAAGCAAGGACAGGACTGTTGTACATCTTTTGATCCTTCCATAAAGGTTGGAACTGATGAATTACGCTATATATAAAAAAACAAACATGTAAACATTTTCTTCACTACTATATGGGTGCATAAAATTATTGAAGCATTGATGAAACCAGTGTAATGAAAATTGTTAGGGGATAAAACTGCTCAGTTCATGTGTTTTAAACCAAATCAGAATCATTTTTTTGTAATTATTTATTAAATGACACATCATTAACAGACAACCATCCATTCAGGATCCATATCAGGAATACAACACATAAACCTCCATATTAGAAATCTATAAAATGCTAAGAAATATCCTTCAATAACCACTTACAAAATTCTGTAATCTCACACTCATCCACATGAACACAAATTATGTGTGCACACTCTCACAAGCAGTGTGGTCTGCAACCACTTATGTGCCCTTTCCTGGGCATATGGATTCTCCTACTTGCACACACCTGCTTTGAGAGATGTGGATGCTCCAGCTTTATGTGCATCTGTGCTGACTTCCACCTAGGCCACATTCACCCACAGATGCCAGGATTCAAGCTTGTCACAGCATCTGATGGCTCTGGCTGGCCAAGGCAGAGGTCTTGTTGGCATTAAGAGATTTCTAGCAGGCCATAAGCAGATTTTGATTACTGCTGTTTGCATTTCTAGGTCTCTCCCTCACAAGTTTACCCCTTCATAATTCAAGTGTTCATACTGCTTGAGAATGATTAAAGGAAAAATGATCAAAAGTTTTTGTTTGTTCATTGATTTTATTGAAAATAATAAAAGCTTTTCAGCCCTATAGAAAATCATTAGTGTAGAGATTTTCAAGGCAGATCATCAGGCACAGAGACAAAATATTTATTCTGCCTGACATGTATTGCTACCAGCAATAAATTAAGGTAGTCCAGAGGTCACACTCAGAGTGTCTAAAGGTAGCTAAATAAGAACAATTAATCACCTTGGAGTATATTTGTTGACTACTGGCTTCTTTACTTTTTCTCCTTATATCTGGTTTCAAGTACATCTCACTTATTCAAATAAATTGTGAGAATATACTAATAAATTATATGACATACAGAATTACAGCGTAACTATAATAACAACTGCCTATCTTTAAAAAGGAGCATGGTATTGGGAGTAGAATGGAGAGAGTAATCAGATGTAAAACCTTTATTAATGCTTATATACACTAACAGTTATATCTATGTTACAATTAAGTAAGAATGGAAGCAAGTTTCATTTACGGAGTTTATAATTTAAGAGCAAGATACCAAAGTAAATAAAATAAGTTAATGAATAGGCATGGGTGGGCACAGAAAACACAAAATACTAAAGAAAATACACAAAGCTACTTCAGGTACCAAGTGTGTCAGAAACATCTAAAACAAAACTGAAATTAAATACATAGAAAAAAGCTTCATTTTTATTTCAAATGTTTGTGAAAACGTCTCCTAAAACATGAAAATGACAGAATACATTCGATAGAAGTAAAACATGTATTTCAGAATTTCTATATAACTTAGCTTTCTAAACTTAAAATTTTAGAGTCATCTCTTCAAAACAATATCTGATACAACTTTACATAAAGAGCTGTTTCTTAGTCTTCCAGAATTCAAGTCAAAAGATTGAGCTACCGGTAAATCAAAGTTTTGTAAAATGTGACCTTAAACTGAGATTTCTGTGAAAAACTCTATAATTGCG
The DNA here is from genome assembly GCF_000700745.2 of Antrostomus carolinensis. Classification (NCBI taxonomy): domain Eukaryota; kingdom Metazoa; phylum Chordata; class Aves; order Caprimulgiformes; family Caprimulgidae; genus Antrostomus; species Antrostomus carolinensis. The sequence goes on from NW_010293310.1 coordinate 3,961, forward strand.
GCATTGTTCATTTACAACTCTGAAAATCTCATTAAAATTGTCAGTTTAATATAATGAATGTTCTATGACATATTAGAGACTAGATTGCAGTGCTTACAGCAATATTTTCATTACAAGTTTTTTTCTTTTTTATCTTTCTTTGTGTAATGTTTAACTTGCAGTGAGTAAATAGATAGTGTTATAAAGTTCTGATATAAAAAACATGAGTTGCTTCTTTTCTTAAGCAAGTTAAAGTAACTGATAGGACTATTACATATATGCACAGATTTGGCAGCAACTACGTTATTCTGAAAGTTTCATGATCTAAACTAGTAACTTTTAGTCACTTCCTCCAGGATGTTGTCTGACATAAAATTGGTCAGGAAATACAGTAACATATTCTAAGTGCTGTTGCCTTTAACACTTTATCATCCTGGCTGCAGACAATAAAGGATGATATGATATGATATGATATGCTGCAACTGAACTAAGGAGTTTTCTGGTTGACAGCTAGTCCAAATGTCAGTTGAAATGGTGCACTTTCTCTTGTATTGCAAACTCTAAAGCAGCATCAGTTTCACATGCACGATGTGTTCTAGGTTTGTGTCTTGCCAATGCTTGAAAAATATGCTTACAATGGTACAGTGTGATGTATTGTGGTTTCAGATGCTTTGTAACCTTAGTTAACACTACATGTTCTTCTCTCATGTATAGAAATAAATCAAAATTCAGTGTCCCTGAAAGCTTCTCTTTCCCCAAATAACCTTATTCTTGCTCTTATACCCCTCACAGCCTCTCACCCTACTCCACTTTTCTCTCTTACTTTCCTTCCCCTCCTCCTCCTTTTTCCCCTCCTCCTCCTCCTCTTCTATTCTACTTGACACTACACTGCAGTTACTTTAAACTTTTTTCTGTTCTAGTCTCCTGAAGCATGTAGTAAAGAATGAATTTTTCTAGTTGTGTGGGGGATAGCAGCTATTCAATACACTAAAGTTAATTTGTCCTATCAAGGTTTTTGTTTTACACAAAAGACGTAGATTTTTATACTATCAAGTTTTACTTGAAGTGGACTTGAACACCATAAAAGCATACTTTGAAGACTGATTCAGTATCTGAACACTTTCTACTGCACATCGAAAAGAAATGAAGCCTACATTTTAACTACTTCTTTGAGACTGCATGTTTGTTATGTCTTAAGATGTCTGTACTTTATCAGCTGATGTGCTCATTCTGATGGAATAGTTATAATGGATAATGATCAGTGTGTTTGTAAGACATAGGCAGGGTTGGAATAACAAGGCCTTGCAGATCAGAATATATACATAACTTTCACATATGAGCCCAGTGGTTTCCAGCTCAGTCACAAGACCGATATATTGCTCTTCTGGTTACCTAGAAATGTATGCATTTTGACACTTTTTAAAGAGGAAATCACTCTTTGATCTTGATCCACTGAGAAACAGACAGTATGTATTCACTGAATTATGTCAAGGCTTCCGCTGAGGACTGCTCTTCATATGCTGATAATTCTGCCTCCTAAAACTTCCACTTGTTTGTTATGATCATGCCCACAAATCCTTCACAGTAAGCAACTCTCTCTACAGAAGAGTTATATTTCCCAGTTCAGGTTGGATTTTTTTGTATGTACACTCTGAGCTGTTGATAGTATGATGTTAAAGCAGACAGAAACTTAAGGTTGAGTGGGTATAAAAGAATAAATTATAAACAGTTTAAGCTTTATACTGGAACAGACTCCATGTCATTAATCATTTACTCAAGAGACATTAACAAATATTAAAGAATTGAAGGAATAACCAATGCCAAACCCTGTATGTGTGTCAAACTATCTGCTATCTATCCTGCAGCAGAACAAGAATCTTGGAGCAGAAATACTGTTAGAATCCAATGTTTATACAGTAGTTGAAAAGTTTAATTTAGTGTGCCCAACATTATATTTATATTTGTTTTGTTTGTCTGTTTGGAGAACAAAATATAGGTTAGATGCACCTAAGCGCAAGTTAAAGGGAATTGTTTGAAATGGACCTGCCCACCATTCTAGCACAATATGACAGTATACTACAAGGAGAACAAGACACAAAGAAAAAGAAGAAATTGGAAACAGAAGCCTCCTTGTAGTCTGTAAGGCTACTAAAATGCAGAGATTATTAATTCTGAGGGAACTCTTACAAAGATTGCTATGGAGGATTTGAAAAACACAAAAAATACTGAAGGAAACACTTAAAATAAACCATAGTTTAGCTTTCCCTTAGCTATGATGTGGGACATAATGCCTGTTTTGTGCAGGTTGATTGTTCACATTTTTTGTTTTACCATGTATGCTGTCATATTGAACCATGCAGCATAACACTTCCAGTGAATGATGGAGAGTTTACTGTGTCAGAGTGGCAGCATATATTCAAATTAGAGAGTAACAAGTAGCTCTCTGTATCAAAGGATAAACTGAGATCTGATGGAACAGAATTGAATACAATAATGAATATGCACATGTGGAAAGTCTAATTTATGTAGAGCACAAGTTGTATGAAAGTTTTACAGAATCAAGATTACAAAGAGAATAGAGAATCAGTTGAATGAAGCCAGAATCAGAATCAGGACTTAGAAATTGTCTCAGTGAGTGACTGATCTGAGATGGGACAGTCAGAAATGAATATATATATATATACACATACATAGACAGAGAGAGAGACACATGTAATAAAAGGACTAACTCAAGATAAAAAAGGAAAACTCAAGATGGATACAAGCACATTATTATTGTAATAAAGCAAATAATTAGTAAAAGATCAAGAAGTGAAAAAGTTACCAAGGAATTATCCAGTTCTTTAAAGAATGTGTTGTCTAATATATGGTAATCATGGCAAAGGTTATAGCTGGAGTATGAACTATATACTAATAAGCTCTGCTTCTCATTTCTTGGCAGCCATTATATAAACCAGAAAACATCAAGCATGTGCTAACAGAAACATGATAGGAGAAATGCAGAAAGTGTTTGGAGGTTGTACCAGAAAGTTAGTCTAGGTACAAAAACTTAAATACACACATGCAGGTTTCTGTAACCAGTACCTAGGGCCTTCACTGACTTTCTTGGTAAGAAGAGAGATAAATGTAAGAGGGAATGGTACAGTGCTGGAAATAGTTTCCTGTTTCACAACTTCCCATCTGTTTTGCGGCCTTCTTGTTACCCCAAAGAGCTCTCTCCCTGGCAACATTTTTTGTTCCTATTCTCTCTTTCTGTACACTTTCTTTTTTCCTTTCTGTCTTTCAAAACAAATAACTGTGATGATATTCTTGTGCTGGTAATTCCAGTTAGGGAAAATTCTCTGACTTTCTGACTCTAACCTTAAACTGATGATTTCTTTTCAAAGATGACAGTTTCCACTTTCGAAATATGACAATGTTACAAAGCAACACATTGGTACTTCTGCTTAGCCTGAAAAAGGGCAGCTGAGCTATTCATCCCTTTCAGCCTGATACTGGTCTTCAAGTACTACCTTCCTTCTGAAGAGTCTTGTCCTTCCTTGTCTTCTGCAATTGAAATTTTTTGAGAACACAGACTGATTAAGTATATCCTTCTACCAATTTCAGTCAATGACAAAATTTACACGTACTTCGATGTCAGGATACTCTAGATAGGCACAGTTCAGTATGAGAGCTGGGATAATAATAAAAGCCAGCCTAATTGCCATATTTTACTTTTGTGAATCTACATAAAAATGAGCTGATACTTGAAATGTTGCAAGCATTCTTTTAGAGCTGGAATGTTTCTAACAGGCTTTGTTGAAAGTGTGTTCAATGACAGTTGTGATAAGATTTCTGAGTGTAGAATGATGTAATGCTCATAGATATAATCCTTGCAATACCTTTTGTTCCGTGAACTGCCTGGACTTTATTTAAGAGCACAACCTGTCTTTAGATCAGCCTCAAACTTTAGCAATTTCACATGCAATAATCTGACTCTTTAATTTGAACTCTTTAGAAATAGAATTCCATCAAACCCTTATACTGTTCTGATATAAAGTCAAAAGCATTTATCCAGTGACTTTACCCTTTCCTCTAAGACTGAGCTACAGATCTCTTCTGAATGATCAGAGGTACTCTATTTACTCAGTATGCTGAGCTATGGAGAAAAGTTGCTTCACCAAGAAGAAGGCATCCCTGACTGTGAAAAACACTGACCTGACAGTTAAGACTCAGAACAAGGAGTGTTAGATCTGGTAGTATTAGACACTCCAAAGGAAAAGAAGCTTGAGTAGCTTCAGGTATGAATTTTAGGCCTTGATGAGAACAGTCTTTAAATTAGAATATAGGTACTTGTCTTAAAGAAGCATTGACAGTTGCTGGACTAACCTCCCATTGGGTAGCCATTTGCTGCTAGCCATGTGAAGGTTCATTGTTCCTCTCTTACAGCCTAACAACAAATTTTAATCATGCATGTTTTTAGTTAAGCTATTTACATGTGAATTAGAAGAGAAGTGGATATGTGTTTGTACAAGTAGGCTTAGTGAGAAGCACAAAGATTTTATGTTAGACCAGGGTCTCTCTCAGAGAGCTCTCTCTCCACCATGGTCTTTCAGCTGAGAATGCAGGAAAAACAGTGGCAAGCTGAAACGTGTAACTTTCTTAACTGGAAGTGGTAATTAACCGCACTGTTACTGTCCGGAATTCCTGTGTGCTCAGCTTAGCACAAATAAAGCTATAGTAACTATAGTATCAGATTTAATGTCCACCAGCCTAATTATCTTTACTTTGTCATTAGTCAGGAAAAATTCTCAGGAAACAGCTATAGCAGGAAAAACAAAAAGTGAGATGCCACAGGCATAAGAGTCCTGATTCCAGGTCCTACTCTTCAACCTTTAGAGTAGATAAATGACAAAACCTTTTATATGTTATCAAGATTTTTAGGCACTGATGTGATAGAAAGTATGTAAAATAAAACCTGTAGCACTAATGTAAGTTTAGAGGGAATAAATGTCATTACTTATGCTGTTACCCACTTGTATGGATTTGATGAAATATAAAGTGTTAAAACACATTTTTCCCCTGCTCTTGATTGCTTGCCTCAGGAAAATCATAGCAGCTTGTTAAAATTATAAGCATCTGAAGCTTGAACACATAAGCATCAATGAAAGAACTAGTACACTGTTCAGGACAGTCCAGGAAAACAGCAAACCATGACTAGATATCTACTGCCAGAAAGTCCAGCTCTCCCAGTGATTCAATATTAGTTAATGGTGATTTTACTTTGTGTTTTGCAGAAAAGCAAGCTCAAGCCAACAGTATCCCACTAAAAATTGTAGGGTTTTTTTTTTCTCTGAGTTTCCTTTCATTTTCCTAAATATCATTAATATTGTAAATACATACATACTTCCAGTACTTCAGAATAACACATGCCCACAAAGCAAATAAATTTTAATTTCAGGCTTACACAAGTTCAGTCTGATGTCTTGCTTAAGTTCCCACATTATTAAAATAAGCTTACAGAGCATTTCAGGTCTTCTGATTACATAATCATTGATCAACACCTTTCTAGATAATGAAAACAATCTGTGATAGCTCTGTGTAAGAATGCTAAAGGATGACACCACCAAGACAGGCCAAAGATTTAACCTTGTCTCCTTTCTCCGAGAGCACCAGCAGATGTACTTATTAAAAAGTGTGAGAGGACAAATGAAAAGTGATATGTGCCCCACTGTGTCCTTTAACTGCTTGCAATAAGTAATAATCATCTTTAATAATCATAGTGCACTTTTCCCCCATTAATATCCTTTTAATTTCATTTATATTCTTGAGACTTAAGACATTCTAAGCATATCAAATCTGTTATACAACCCCCCCCCCTTTTAACTTTATTTTTTTTCTCCTATAAATTTAATTGGGTGTGCACTGGTTCTTGCATTTGAAGAAATATTGATTGTTCATGATTCATATTCTCTGTAAACTTCTTGATTTTGAAGACCAGTGTCATATCTCCCGTTTTACTCTTATATTTCTTTTCAGGCTACCATTTAATCTTAGCTTAATCTTTACTTATCCTATACTTCCAATTATCTACCTTACCCTTCTTTTTGCCTTTTGAAGTTCCATTGTCTCTCTGTCCTTGGGTGACCTTGGGAGATGGGATAATCAGAATTACACTTGATATTCTAGAGGTTGATATATTATGGGCTTATATA
>NW_010293310.1:10158-15652 GCF_000700745.2 Antrostomus carolinensis
TAACTATAAGAGTAAATTCTTACCTAGATTTTTATCAGATCTTGGATTTTTAAAAGTAGAATTTCTTGTGAAATAGAGCTGAGGGCAGGAAGATAATGGGAAATATAAAAACCAGTCTGTTCTTTTTACTCAGAAACAAAATCTGTATCATAAACAAGTTAATAGTCACTGACCTGAATGCATCCACAAAAAAACCCAGGGATTGTCTGAAGAAATTTCTCCATGGGTCATAGTAAAAAAAGAACAACAACATTCAGAAAAAAAAATAGTTTCTTAGCTAAGGACATACAAATTAAAGAATGCAAAATGTATCAAAGGAACCAAACTGACTTGCAGTTGATGAAAATCCAACTTGTGTCAGTCACCAGTGAACTCTCACCAAGTCCATGTTTTTTTAGAAAATGTTTCTATTTTCACTATACTTTTTATAAATATTAAAAATATAAATGTATAACGATTATATTAGATATTTATATAAGATATATTGATATATAATACATTGTGTATATAATTATTATATTATTTTTGTATAATATTTATTCTGTATTTACACAATTAACAACATGACTTCACCAAGGGCAAATTGTGCCTAACCAATTTGGTGGCCTTCTGTGATGAAGTTACAGCATTGATGGACAAGGGAAGAGCAACTGATGTCATCTACCTGGACTTGTGCAAGGCGTTTGATGCTGTCCCACATGACATCCTTGTCTGTAAGTTGGAGAGACATGGACTAGATGGATGGACCACTTGGTGGACGTCTGGAAGGTCGCACTCAAAGAGTTGCGGTCAATGGCTCGATGTCCAAGTGGAGACTGATGACGAGTGGCATCTCTCAAGGACTGTATCAAGACCGGCATTGTTTAACATCTTTGACAGTGACTTGGACAGTGGAATTTAGTGCACCCTCAGCAAGTCTGGGCATTGGACTAGATGATCTTTAAAGGTTCCTTCCAACGCAAGCCATTCCATGATTCTGTGATTCTAAGTTTGCTGACAACACCAAACTGTGTGGTTTGTTCAACCCACTGGAGGGAAGAGTTGCCATGCAGAGGGACCTGGACAGGCTTGAGAAGTGGGCCCATGCAAACAAGATCAAGTGAAAGGCCCTGAACCTGGGTACAAATACATGTCGGACAGAGAATGGATCAAACATAGCCCTGAGGAGAAGGACTTTGGAGTGGTGGTGGATGACAAACTCAACATGAGACAACAATGCGCATTTGCAGCCCCAAAGGCCAACCATATATTGAGCTGTGTCAAGAGAAGCGTGGCCAGCAGGTCAAGGGAGGTCTGTCTACTCCACTTTCATGAGACTCCACCTGGAGTACTCTGTTGAGTTCTGGGGCCCCCAACATAAGAAGGACGTGGACATAATGGAGTGAGTCCAGAGGAGGGCCATTAGGATGATCAGAGGTTCTGGAGCACTTCTCCTATGAAGACAGGTTGAGAGAGTTGAGGCTGTTCAGCCTGGAGAAGAGAAGGCTCCAGGGAGACCTTATAGCAATCTTCCAGAACCTGAAGGGGGCCTACAGGAAGGCTGGGGAGGGACTTTTTACAAGGGCAAGTAGCGACAGAAAAAGGGTCAATGGTTATAAACTGGACAAGAATAGATTTAGATTAGATATAATGAAGAAATTCTTTTCTATGAAGGTGGTGAGACACTGGAACAGGTTGTCCAAAGAAGTTGTGAATGCTCCCTTCCTGGAAGTGTTCAAGGCCGGGTTGGATGAGGCTTTGAGCAAGCTGGTCTAGGGGAAGGTGTCCCTGTTGATGGCAGGGGGGTTGGAACTAGATGAACTCTAAGGTCCCTTCCAACCCATACTATTCTATGATTTTATGATTCTGTGATAATTTATGTGAAAGGTAGCAGTAAATTTAACCTAATGATCAACAGACTGGTTTAACCAGCCAGTGTTGTCTCTGCAGTGGCAGCTCCACTGCTTTTCAGCTGGTGGAAATCTTAGCTGGAAATATATTTCCTGATTCACTGTGTACTTTCTCTTTGGGTGTGTGCTGCCAAGCTTCATGCTGGCATTTGAATTTCCTCTGCTTAGTGCAGGGGGGAAATAAGATTAAGAAAGATTTCACAAAGGATTATGATGTTAAGTTAGGAATGGATTTCACTGTTCCCAAGGAAAAAGAAACTCCAGCAATGAGAATCAAAAGAAACTAGCTTGACTAGAAGGTCCCAGGATCAACTCTACAGGACATTAATTACATGTTTTCACTATTTTTGTTCATGTTTATTTGAATTTTATGCAGGAATTCATCTTAATGGATGTCATAAACTTAGGATAAATTTTTTTTCAATATTTCCGTCCACTACTTTCAAAAGAACGGTAGAAAGAACTGAAGAAAGGGGAAAGATGGAAAAGGAAAGGAAAGACAAAGAAGGAAAGAATGTTTATGTTTTAATGGAGTGCAGCTATGACATCTACTGTGAAAACCATTGCTGTATATGTTGCATACCATAAAATCATGCTAAACATCATGTTCTACTGTAAGTTTCATTTCTGAAGTATTTTATCTTCAAATTGTTATTGTAAATAAATAATAAAACCCTCCAAATCGATGGATAACATTGGTCAGGAGGCTGAAAGCCCATGAAAAACCCAAAAGATTTCAATTGTTTTTTAGAGATATTGATTGTATGTTTGCTTATTTCTTTGAAAAAAAAAAAAAAAAGAATAGGGTTTTGGGGTTTTTTTATATGTATATATGTATATTACTCCTGCTCTTACTCTACCCTCTCAGTCACTTTAAAAACCTTCCCAAGCCCTCCTAATAAAATGTCAGTGAAAGTCTAGACTTAGAAAATGACTTACAAAATAACTTAAAAATCAGTGGAACATGTCAGAAGGCAATAGAATATTCAGAACAACTTTTTCATTTAATTTCTTTTATAGAAATTAAATTTTTGTTTCTTTTTTTTCTCCTTAAACTTCTTCTGTTTCCTCTCTGATAAGGGATTACACATTGCTGCCATTCTAGCTGCAAGCTCAGGAGAGCAGTAGCAATAGACCAGTGACAGGCTGAAAATATGAACTCTTGTAATACTCAGCCATGACCTTTATGGCCTGGAAAAGGGAGAGCTGCACTTTTCCAATGGGACTCGGTACTGTCATTGTGAATGCTGTTCTCCCTGAGTCCTCCCATACCACAGGGAGTAGTTATAAAGGGATTGTCAAAAAGGACTCTCGTGGTTTTAACCCAGTCAGCAGCCAAACATCAAGCATCTGTTTGCTCACTTTACCCCACCCTGGGAAATGGGGGAGAGAATTAGAGAGATAATGGTAAGGAGACTTACAATTTAATAATTGAAATAAAATAAAATAAAATTAATAGAAATAATAATAATAGAACATACAAATGAGTGAGACACAGTGCAATTTCTCACCACCTGCCGACCATTTTCCAGCCCATTCCCAGCTAGTGACATCAGAGGAGAGAAAATCCCCAAACCGTAATCCTGGGAGAGAGAGCTTCCCAGCCAACAAGTATCAACATGCTGAGCATGATGTTGTATGATGTGGAATATCCCATTAGCCAATTTGGGTCCATTGCTTTGGCTTTGCTCCCTCTCATCTTCTTGTGCACCTGCACGTTAGCAAACCATGGAAAGTTGAAAAGTCTTTACTTTCTTAGTAACAATTAAAAACATCAGTATATTATCATACCATATACCATACTGAATCCAACACATAGTGTTATTCTAGCTACTAAGAAAAAAATTAGCTTTGTCGAAGCTCAAAACAGGACAAGGACACAGGTTAGAGTAGTGAATTATTTTACGAGGCCTATGAAATTTAGCTTCAAGTAGCAGGGATTTGCCAGAGGGTAGGTACAAAAATATATAAGCAAGTAATAATCAAAGCCACTGATTAAATAGCTTCCCCCATGCACATACCCCCATGTAAAATATGTGGTATTTGTGAACACACAGAAGCTACATTTTAAAACGTGATTCGTAGATGTTTTCAGATGGCCTGAAAAACTTATTTATAGTTTTGTTCCTTAAAAGTAACAGGCAAAGTCTTTCTTAAGACTGCACAGATCATTAGGTAACATGGCTAAAGTATGCCAGGGTCTGAAGCCAAGGGCACAGAAAGGAATGGTATTTATACTTAGGGCCGTTGAGGTCTTTGTTTCCTTACCCCAATGGCTCAGCTGTCACAGGCTTGGGGCAGCCTTTGCAATAAACACAGAAGGAGTCTCAGACTCACCACTGTGGGTTTATGTCCTGACTTCTCAGTCCCTTCAGATAACATAGCTATATAAAACTCAGGTAAGTTTTCAGTCTTACCATCAGCTGTTCAGTGTTTGAGACATTATTGAAGCCTTTCTAGTACAAAAGCAAAATTACAGTTGAAGTTTAAAGCCTTTTTAGCAACTTTTTTGTGCATGTGTGTCTTGGGACTCATTTGGAGAAATCCATGGTGGACCATGTATCCATCCTGCAGCACATAGAGGGCCCTGTGCCAGAGCAGGGGGATAGTTATTGTCAGGAACTGTGGCTGGTGGAGAGCCCACTTTGGAGCAGATTTATCCTGAAGGACTGAATCCCATGGGAAGGACTCACACTAGAGCAGGGAAAAGTGTGAAGAAGGAGCAGCAGAGAGGAACAGCTATGAAATGACTACATGCCAATCCCCTCTGTGCTGCTCGGGGTGTGGGGGAAGATGCAGATGAGTTGATAGTGAAGGAGTGATGTGGAGCCTGAGAAAAAATTGGGGGCCAAGGGTAAGGTATTGTTTTAATTTGTCTTTAGTTTTCACTATGCAGTTCTATTTTAATTGGCAATAAAATCCTCAAGGCAAACCTGCTTTACCGGGGTGGTAATAATTGGTTACTAATCTCCCTGTCTTTATCTTGACCTATGAACTTTTTTGTCTTATTTTTTCCCCTTGTCTTCTCAAGGAGGAAGCGTGAGAAAAAGAGTGGCTGGGTGGGCATTTGGTAGTTGGCCCACCTTGTAAGCAAGGCAAAAAATCTATGACAAATACAGCTTATATGTATGAATGAAAGCTAAATACTTATCATAAAATTTTCAGCCTTCACATAACTGTTCCATATTTGCAAAACTCTGGGGAGGAGTTAAAACACATTTTTACAAGAAATGATCTGTAGGTTGTTGAAGTTCAAAGATATTAATTATTGTCAGATGAGCAAGAAGTCCCAGCACTATCCTTTAATCTGTTGAGGATTCAGATTTTTTACCCCGGCCTTACAGTTCAATGTCTCTAATTGTGACTCTGATTTTTTTTTTCTTTTTTTTTCCAGATTAGTGGTTGGACACCTTGAAGATTTTTGTCCTTAGCTTTTTGGTAAATAAACTCTTTTATAGGAATGACATGTGTCACATGACTGAAGGTTAAAAAACAAATAATGTTTTTCAAAACATAATTTCATTCCAAAACTTACATCTGTCTTCACTAGAAGGCACTAGTAAAAGAAGTATCTAAACAATCACAGAATCACAGAATCACAGAAT
>NW_010293311.1:0-15450 GCF_000700745.2 Antrostomus carolinensis
GGCACGGACTTGACTGGGAGGCTGGGTGAAGGTTATCAAGTGGGTTTAGGGTAGGGGGAGAGATGGGATGGGTGGTGTGACATGCTGGTGGTAACTGGTTGGAGGAAGGTGGTAGATTGGAGGGATGCGCTGGTTTGGAGATGGTTGTGGTGGCGTTTTATGGTGTACGTTTGGGATGAGGTACTGAGTTGGCAGCAAGTTGAGAGGAGATTAGATGCTATTAGGAGATGAGTGGGGAGGCTTGTGTGGGTATGAGGGGTTGGGATGGGGAGGTGGTTGCTTTGGGGAACAGGCGGGCTGTGGACCAGGGTGGGGATATTAGGCAGTAAGGGCAGGTTCAGGGCGCAGCTGGGAGAGATGAACTGATTTGGAGGAGATGTTAAGAGTATGGCATGGCAGGTTGGGTTGGGGCAGGTGATGAGGTGGGATGAATGGAATGGTTTGGGTGTCGGGATGAACCTGAGAGGTAACCACGGGGTATAAAGTGGGTGATCTGGGTTTGATGTTAAAGATCTGATGATCGAGTGGTGCCTTTATCCGTTGATTTGGCAGTGAGACCAGTCAGTTTAAAGACTAGGCTCTGAGCAGGCAACTATTGGATCTCCATCAGTTATTTCAAAGCAAAAGTACTAGCAATCTCAAAAGATGTCAGGTCATCTAGGCCTCTGTTAAGATATGGTGTGTGAACAGTGTCACTTCCTCCTCCTACTACGTGGGTGTTTTTATCCATTGCATCTCGAATCCTGTGGAGTTCCTGGTCTTTTTTTTTTTTTTTTTAATTTCCTGTCCAGCATTTAGCATTTGCAGATCCTGCTGTTTAGGCTGCCTGGGGTTTTTTTGTTTGTCTGGGGTTTTTTTTAATCCTTGTATGTCACATATTAAGACCCATAATTAGAAACAGTTGGGGGGGAACCTCTTGATAATCTTTGAACATTAGCTCTGTCATATAAATGAGATAACAGGTAAAAATCAGTTGGCTACCTGTAATTAAATAACTGCTGCAACTTTAGAGCAGTGCCTATTTTTAGCCTTGCATGTTCTGTTTGTGCCATCTTATGTGATTTTGGAGGAATCTTCTTTATTTGTAGTCATCCCTGTAACAAGTGTAGTTTTCTCTCTTTTTAGGGAGCGCAAACCAAAAAACATCTGCTGTGCTGTTTAACGTGACTGGGCTTGTGTGGAGTCTGGTGCTCCTCTGATCCCTATTTCCCTTTGTCATCCTCAATGAGCAATCCCCCTCCCACCAAGTCTGACTTGCTGGGATTTGTTGTTGGATTTTCAGCCTTATCCACGTGCACAATTTGTGCCACTTGTAATTAGGATAGTTTGGTTTTGCTTTTTCCCCCTGAAGGAATTAGTTAATAAAGGGTATTCACGCACCAGCTTTGGTTATGTGAGCTTAGCTAGCACAGCTTTTGTCTGTAGAAAAGGCCTCCCTCTTTTAAACCTCTAATGGAGCAGGATTCTTGTTGACAAAGCAGGCAGTGAAATGAAAGGACAGGCTGATGTGTGTAAGAGCTCCCCGGTGCATTGCTGCTTCTACCAGTTAAAGAATGTCTGTATTTTTAAATGTTTTATGGAGTGACTTACAAACTCAAAGTGCATAGAAAATCAGTGAAGTAAATGTTTGTGGATTTGAGGGGGGGGGGGGGGGGGGATTGTTTCTCTAAATAAAGATTTAAAAAAAAAAAAATATTATTATTTTCTTTGTGATGCTGGCAATCTGAAATGTTTTCCAAATGGAAAACAACTGTAGTGGCTGGGTAGTGCATTTTAGTGTAGGCCTTCAAGCAGTTCCCAAGGTAAGATTTTTCAGAGAGGCAACCTGAATGTGAATTGATTTGTGACTCCATTAGCTAGGAAATAGCTCCAGGAGTGAGAGTCGTTGTCAGTGTGAGAGAGCAGAAAGTCTCTGCAGCTGTAAATTCTTCAGTTTACCCATCTGTCCCTCTTAAGGAAAAAATTAAATATGGGAGATGCTAAAACTGTTTAAGCAATCTTAGGCTGAGGTTCTGGTGGTTGCTAAGCTCATCAGCTGACAAAAGGAGCTCTCGCTCCTTCCTCTTTATCCCTGCTCGTACATAGGAGGTGTTATTCCCTTTCTATAGAGCACTGTGATTCAGTAACACATTGAAAAACTCCCTCTGCCCAAAACATGAAGAGTTTTCTGTGGGGTTGCTGGAAGTGGCTGTGAAAGGGTTTGATGTGCCCTCACACTGAACTAAGGTGACTGCCAGAAGTCGAGAAAGTAGGGGAAGATCTAATCCTTTTGGCAATGGTGAGCTGTGAAGTTCAGCCTATTTCTTGTAAAAATATACCAGACTCCTTCAGGCCTGCTTGTTCTTCACCTGTCGTTTTCTTATATCTGTATATATTACCAAGCTGTCACTTAACAGAGGTTTCACTGGCAGGAGGAGCATTTGCAGATGGAATCTCCTGGTAGATTTAAATATGGGGGAAATATATTTGGGGGTGAGGAGTGAGAGCCAATTTCTTTTGAAATAGATTTGCTGTAAACTTTCTGCCCTGCAAGGCTGGACCTTGAGAGAACAGACTGTAATGAAGCATCTCCTTCAAAGAACTGTTAAAGGAAAAAACTACAAGTCTCTTTAAAAATCTTAAGTGATAGATGGAGTTCTGCTGCAAGCTCATCAAGGAAGATGTTGCTCTTTAGCAGTGAGCTGTATTTGTTTGCCCTGTAGTCTTTGCAAGTGTGGTAGTTGAACTAGATTCTTCATTTCCCACAGCAGAGCTTTCTGTGGTTTGTGGGGGTTTTGGGGCAGCTATATCTCAAGAAAAAGGTTTGTTGGGTTTTTTTTGCAGTTGTATTCTGCAGAATCATAGAATCATAGAATGGTTTGGGTTGGAAGGGACCTTAAAGCTCATCCAGTTCCAACTCCCCTGCCATCAGCAGGGAGACCTTCCACTAGACCAGGTTGCTTGAAGGGAAGCAACCACCTTAGTAGCTGGGTAGGTGGAGGCACACATTTGAAACATTTTCTGAAGAGAAGCACTGAAGGCTGCACCTGGATTTGCTGACATTTCCAGCTCTCTGAGGCTGAAGTAGTTTTCCCTGGTCTAATTGACCCAATGCCGCAGCCAGCTGTTATCTCATTTATGCTGATGCAACTATTGGTGAAGTCACCTGTAAATCTGTTAATTGACATCATCTGTCAAAAAAAAACCAAACCAAAAGAAAACAAAAAACCCCAAACCCAAACACCCAAGCAAAACCCCAAAACAAGCAACCAAAAAACCCACCCACACACCAAAAACCAAACCCACATTAGGGAGTTGTTTTTAATCTGCAGTGCTTTAGCAGCCTGGTTTATGGCACGACTCTACATACTCTATTGGCAGAACCAAGGGGAAAAGGGGCAAGTGTCAGCTTTACTACCAAAGGCAGCAGTGTGTAACTATCTTCCCTGGGTGTGGTTCTGCCATCCCTTGAAAACAGAAATGAGATGTGTCTTCATGTCCTTTTATCCATGGCCTATCCTCATGTATCTCTGCGTGGGCACGGAGCTGCTGGCACAAAAGAGGAGAGAGCAGGACAGACCCTTTTGGCAGTGACATACCCAGAGTGCTTTCCTGGAGAATGCTTTTCCAAAATACCAGTAGCTGTAGTAAAGCAGATAGACATGCTTGATTTATACCTGTTGATCTGTACTAGAGGTAACAGTTGAGAATGTGCCACTAGCACTGAGCTTGGGTACAGCTGTGTGAAGTTAAATATGGTGCAGGAGGGCAGTGCTTGGGCTTAGGGTCTGAACAGGACAGGAGGCAGGTCATTGTTACTGATCTATGTTCTGGTGTGCTTTCTGAGCTGGTCATTTAATCACTAATTCTTTTTTTTTTTTTTTTCTTCACAACAGGAAAGTAAAAGGAGGCAACATAGATGTGCATCCATCTGAGAAAGCCCTCATTGTCCACTATGAAGTGGAAGCAACAATTCTGGGAAAGATGGGAGACCCCGTGCTGGGGGAGCGCAAGGAATGTCAGAAAATGTAATGTCACAGCGAGTTCGGATAGCTTTTTCTGTTTTTCACAGAGTCATAAATTCAGTAACTCAAAGCATCAACAGCCTATAAGTAAATATGTTCTAATCTTTATAAAACTTAGTGCTAGATTAGTGGAGGGCTTAGGAGCCAGGAAATATGTGCCTAGCAAATTTAACATCTAAAACACATGTTGTAAACTGCTTTTCATCCACGTACTTCAAGCTGTTTTGTAAAGAAAAGTGATTATTCCCATTTTATGTGATAGGAACTTGAGGCAGAGAAAAGTGATTGGTTCCTACTGAAATGGTGGTTAATGTTGGAGCAAGTAGTGCTGTTGAATCTTCTTGACAGCCTTATGCCCTAGCTGTTGGCTCTCCTGTTGTTTGATCTGTCAAACAAGTGATTTCACTAAGGTATCTGCACTTCACCTTACCTGCTTCACCCCTGCTACTGAAATCACTTCACCCCTGCTAGTAATTTCACTAAGGTATCTGCATTTTAGTTTTGCCTGGTATTTTCATTTTAAGAGCATTTTAAGAGCATTAAAACATTCATCTCCAGAAAAGCCCAGAGACCTATCATAACTTTAGTTTCCAAGCTGCAAGTCTGGACCTTTCCTAGGTGTGTTTTATCTCCATATTGAATTATTTTTGAGAATTCGAGCTGAAGTGGCTACCCATGTGAGTGCCTGTAAGAATAATTGAAGAAGAAAAAAAGAATCCTTAAATTGTCTCAAATTTTTGAAGATATTGAAACATTCATCTGTTTTCAGATGAATCAGCATAACTTGCATCTGCAACGTGGTAGAATTCCTTTTTGATCCATCCTGTTGTTAATACCCACAGAGAATTCTTACTGCTTGTTGCTTCTGGACTTGACTGCAGGTCTGCCAGAGCTCTGGGAGACTCCTGACACTGCATCTGCAGGCACTGCAAAAGAACCTTCCTGTGTAGTCAACACCCAAAGCCATTTCTCATTTTGGATTTTTTGTGTATGTGGTACTCCTTTGTGGTCCTCTGCACTTTTTTTTTTGGGTGTATTGCAAATAAATTACTGGCTGCTGTGGGTAAGACGATTATAAGGGATCTGTTTGTACAGCTGTATTTAGTGTTGCTGCTTGTCAGCTGATGGACAGTTACACTCTGTCACATCTGTTTGACAGTTACTGGCCATTTGGAGAGTTGTAGAGAGCCACTGCTTTGGCATTACCTTTGTAAGCTATGGCACAGGTGTTGGGGGTGTCAGGATCATTTCTGCTTCAAGAAATTCATGACTCTGTGTACATAAATCAAAGAACTGAAGATACAAAAAGTTAAAAACTGAAGAGACACCTTTCTGTGTTGCAGCATTCGGCTAAAGAGTCTTAATGCAAATACAGACGTTGCTTCCCTGGCTCGAAAGGTGGTTGAAGAATGCAAGCTCATTCACCCCTCCAAACTTGGAGAAGTAGAACAGCTCTTGTTCTATCTGCAGAATCGCAGAGATGCCTCAGCAGGAAAAAACAGGAAAAGGTAAATAATACAGGAACAAAGTAGCTTGGGACTGGGGTGCTTCAGCATTGAACAACTGCTTTGTGAGGTTTTCCTCCTGAGGTCCTAACTTGCTTGTTGTACGAGTTCTCCAGAGATAATGAGAGTGGGGAAGATGTGTAGTTAAATCACACTTGGAAAAAATTACAACCTTGGAGCAAGATTGGGAGGAATTATTTTTTTAACAACCAAAGTTGGGTTTGTTTTTGGGGTTTTTTTGTTAGTTAAACTTAGTATTGATGCTTCTTACTGGCTGCCTTGTGCTTTAGCAGGACTTGAGAGGTACAGATTCCATGATTTGGTGTAGCGTGTTCGTATTGCATCTACGCCTTGCAGTGTCATCAAAAGACTGTATGAGAGTCTTCCTAGAAAGATCTCTGTCGTCACCTGTTGCGAGGGTAGATAGTTTTTCTCGGCTGAATTTACACTGTCTGTAAAGCTGGAGTGAGGATTTTCAGAGTCTGAGAAGCTTTGGTACAGTGTAGCAGACAGTTTGGAGTAATTCTCTCTTGTCATCCTAAATTTGTGGTGAACAAGTTACTGAGAACAGTAATTCTCTGTTCTGATGCCAAGGCATTTTGGTGGTCCTAGTTATGTCTTAAGTTCATCTTAAACTTTCTGCTCAGGTGACAATGTCATATTTAATGTCCAATCCTACATTACCTTGTGGTTAGCAGGATTTCTTGCAATCATGAAATGACAAGCTTTGTGCTCAAGCTGGGTTCTTAACTTAATGAGATGAGTTTAAAACAAAGATAAATGTTATTTATATGCTTTGATTGTCACTGCTTTGGGTGTTTTACCTTCTTTTATTCTGTATATATGTGTCTTGGTGTATCACAGGGCGGCTTTGCCACAGTGTACGAGCAGAATCAAAGTTGCTAAGGTATCTCACTGTGGAAGTGAGTGTTGTCAGTCTGGGCTTGCACTAAGCTTTATTACCCTCTGTCTCCCCAGCTGACTGGGCTGTAACTGATCATTTAAACCGAGGAATCAAAAGGCATCTGAAGGTTTGTTTTGCTCCCTGTGGGCTGTTAAGCTTCAGAAACCTGACCTACCTTAGCTGTGTTAGTCAGACAGGTCAGCTGGACGCAAGAGGACTTTGACCTTGATTTAACCAGAATGTTTACTGTGAGAATACTGGATATGTTTTTTGTCTGTGAATATGCATAACTTAACTGCAACCATGTCTTTTTCTTTATAGAAAAGAAAGAGAAATCCAGTAAGCCAAAAGATCCACCCCCATTTGAAGGAATGGAGGTAAATATTGGTGTTAGAAGAGAAATGCAAAAGCCATTTACTTCTTAAGTAAGCGGTTATATAAGGGAGGGAGGGAGAGGAAATGCTGAATTCTGGGGTTTTATAGCTTCTTATTTTTTAAACAAAGAACTTGGTTTGGAAATACTGCACAATGGAATAAAAAACATCTCCATAAAGGGTAAAATATTTGACTTGCTTACTTCCCCCCTCCAACTGTAGCACGCAGCAGGATGGCAAGTGAGGTCTGGAACATCGGACAGGACACAGGGAGTCATGTCTAAGCATCCTTTTGTTTTTTGTAATTAAGTCTTCTTGGATTTCCTGGTGTTCATTGGCAGTGATTCTGGATGTGTTGATTTTTTTCCTTGTTTTCTGTTTTTTTTCCCCCCTAAGATCTTAACTCAGAGCTATGCACTCTTTTGTCTTGCAATTCAACAATGTCATGATTGATTGTCTGGAATTGACATCTCTTTTTCTGTGAAACCTCTGCTTGTGGCTGCTTTCAGATTGATGAAGTTGCCAATATCAATGACATGGATGAGTACATTGAGTTACTGTATGAGGACATTCCTGACAAGGTGCGTGGCTCTGCTCTCATCCTGCAGCTGGCTAGGAACCCTGATAATTTGGAAGAACTGCTTATAAATGGTAATTTCTCTTAATGTGCAGTTTATTTGTGGTGCTTTCTTCTCAAGGGAAAAGTAATTCACCTTTAATTTGAGATTTTCTCTAGTTTGCTAGGCTTTGCTTCTCAGTACATAATAAGCTGGCTGTCAAAGCCCAGTTGGATCTCTGTACAAATAGGTGCTTCTTAGGCTGTTCTTAGATGAACCTAACACAGAAATCTTCCTGGCCTAAATAGGCTTCAGCTTTTTTTTTCTGATCCTAGTTATTTTGATGCTAAATGAATTTCACTTGGCATTGCTGCTGGAGACAAGAGAATAGAGTGTTGTATCATGAAAATCAGGAAACTTGCTTTGAAAATGGGATTTGCAGGCTGACATAATGATAGGTGTCCAGTTTCCAAGAGAATTAAAAAAGTGAATGTGGATGCATCACCAAAGTATTTCACTAGCACACCATACTCTTTTTGCTTATGGATCCATTTAAAAATCTTACAAAAATGCATGATGGTACAACATTCACATTGCTGTCGTTTTGTGTCTGCATACATATGTGCTGTGCCAAGTGCATTTTGAGAGCTACATCAGTGTGGAATAGTGTGTGTTTGTAAATACATATGTGTACGTGTATATACATTTTCATTTCCCTTTGCCCCCTTTCTTCCAGGGAAAACAAAGGACCTTATACTCCTTTACCTCTTTTACTTATACCCCCACATTCCTTGAGTAAATGATTACTTCAATATGTATCTTCAGTATTATTTCAATTACTTTACCCATCCTGCAAGATTATTGTAAGAATTGGAATGGGAGGGGAATGACAAGCCATCAAATAATGGCTTGTTCCCAGGAGTTGTTGCAATATTCTAGTGCTTGAAATTAGCAGTTGCTGCTTTTTGCATTCTGATCATGTAACAGTGTACATGAAAAGGGACTAGACAGGGGAAAGTGAATGGATAAGATAAATAATTTGGAGAGCAAAAGTAAGATAAAGTATGACAAGAAGAAATATAAACCAAATTATTAAATAATACCAAATTGCTACGGGGGGGAAATAAATAGAAAGAAATGGATGAAAAAGGATAGTTGTCAAGGTAGAATTTAAAGGGGATTTGGAAGGGAATGTGGTGATGTTGTAGGTAGGGGCCACAGTGTAATATAGAACATACAGCTGGCAGAGGCCACAAGATGTTAAGGTCAGTGGTAGTTTTCAGATGACTTTAGTATTTGGTTGCAATTTCCATGCATGTCATCTCTTCTTAGGGTTTGTGACTGGGTGACCACCCAGGGTACCCTCTGTTTTAGTACTGTCTCCAAACAGACCTTGTCAGCAGTGTTACATGTTAAAAGTGAGATACCTCTGAAAATCTTCCATTAGAAAACTAATAGATGTAGAATGAGTTGTATCGAAGTTCTGACTCTCACAAGACAAAAGGAGGGAGGTGAAATTCTGATGCTCATCTAAATCTTGTTTCACTTCAGAAACTGCTCTGGGTGCATTGGCTAGAGTGCTGAGGGAAGACTGGAAACAAAGCGTGGAACTTGCTACCAATATAATTTATGTTTTCTTCTGCTTTTCAAGGTGAGTATAGAATCTCTGTGTACAGGGATATAAGGACATTCTCTCTGTTTAGTGGCTTTTTGTTTCTTGCACTGAACTACAAAACCTCACTGAAACAGGAAAAAAATCAGCTGAGATGGAAGCACACTTGTTATAAATGACAAAATTGAGGCACAAAAAGAACCCCCACAGTGAGTCAGCATGTAGTAGAGCTGTGAATAACCTAGTCAGGATTCTGACCCATAGCTTATAGGCTGACCTGCCACCTTTTGTTTCCCTCAGCATTCCTAGAGGGGAGAAAGGGTATTCAAAACTGAAATGAGTGTTTGCTCTTATTTAGATATGTCGGTGTTTCAGCATACCCTGTCTAGAAATCATTCAAATTGAATTTGCATTGCAACTTGATTTTAGACCTCTATTGTATTTCTGGTGAGTAGAGGGTCCTCTGAAGCACTTAGAACATGAAAAGTGGGGCTGATAGCAAAACATTTTCCTTTACTCATGGAAATTGAAACGTGTTTTTATTTTGACTCGGAACAACACACTGTTGCTTGTTCTTCTACGAGTTTGGAAAAAATATTCCTGTTTTCAGGAATTGCTTTTGTTTTGAAATAGTTTTCCAGTAAAGAAGTGTTATAATGGGGCACAGTGTAAATACATATTTTTTTTTAAGAGTTCATGTGGTACAGTGTTGGAACATTGCTACCATAGATGTCAAAACAGACCGGGGGTTGTTTGCAGTTTTTTTTTTTGCCTCAGAGGTGTTTTTTTTCTCCATGTAGTTTTTCTCAATTTCATGGAATAATTACACACTACAAAATTGGAGCTCTGTGTATGAATATCATAGACCATGAACTGAAGAGACATGAGCTTTGGCAGGAAGAACTTGCTAAAAAGAAGAAAGCTGATATCCTTTTGATGTGCTGGGGCAGCTTGATGGTTTCTGGCTTGTCCTGATAGCTGTTGTTGAGTTATATGAGATGAGCATACAGCCACTTCTGTGAAAGCAGTACAATTTACTAGAAAGTGCAAAATATAATTACAGGTATGAAAAAGACCAAGAGTGAGAATTTTGGGCTGCTGAAGAGATTAAGCTGGAGTTACTAAAACAACACAAGGAAAAAAAGAAAGTTTTGTCAGCAGTATGTCTTAGGAACATTTTTGCTGACTATTAGAATGTAATACATCCAGGACTAGGAGGAGAAGAAAAACCCAACATGCTGCAGATTCCAGGTGTAGCAAGCTGTTCTGCTGGCTATTCCACAGATCTCTTGCTTTTTACTAGTGATTGAGTAACACCTTTGATGACAGTAGTCATGCAGACTGTATAACTTTTATCTGAACTCCTTAACTTCTGCAATTTACTTGATGAAGATCCTGAAAATCAAACCCTGAAAAAGGACTATGAGAAAACTTTTAAGAAATATCAAGGGCTGGTTGTCAAGCAGGAACAACTGCTCAGAGGTACCAAATCCAATATTAAATTATTTCCTTGTTGGTGCATGTGGGTAGAGGGTTCCATTGGATGCTTTTTATAACCAGGACATCTTAAACATACTGAATGTATGGATGAATATGGAAAAGCCTGCCAAAGAATAGGGAGAAGATGAGTATTTAATCACATTGTTTGAGAGTATGCTACCAATTTTTAAAGTGATCTGTCAGTCTTAGAGGAAAAATAGGAAAAGTGATCCACTTGGCTTTTTCTTTTATCACAATGTTGCGTTGGGAGCAGTTGGGTATTTTGCTTTTGTACATTTGATTTGGGTTTTTAACTTAGCCCGTATCTAACTCAAGTTGAATAGCTTTCACTCTCTCTGTTTTTGTACTAAATTACACTTCATGTTAAATTGAAATTATCTGAGTGGCAAAGCTCTCCCAGGAAGGACTTTTTAATGGTTCTCATTGGAATTGAAAGAAAAAAAACATAACGAACTTCTAGTGATCATAATTTTTTTTTTTTTTTTGAAAGCCACTATTAGAATTAATCTTCTTAATACTTTCTAAACAGGAATAAAAAGTATTCATGGTCACTTTCCTTCAAAATGCATTGGTAAGGAAGCAGAATGCTTCTGAAAGTCTTGTTTTAAGCATTTAATGTGTATATAGAGACTTGTTTAGTTCTTTTGTCTT
This sequence comes from Antrostomus carolinensis, assembly GCF_000700745.2. Taxonomy (NCBI): domain Eukaryota; kingdom Metazoa; phylum Chordata; class Aves; order Caprimulgiformes; family Caprimulgidae; genus Antrostomus; species Antrostomus carolinensis. Next base: position 11,108 of record NW_010293311.1, read on the forward strand.
TGATCTGTTGATATGATTTGTATTGGACTTTTCTTAGTTGCACTTTACCTGCTCCTAAATCTTGCTGAGGATACTCGCACTGAGCTGAAAATGCGAAACAAGAACATTGTCCATATGTTAGTGAAAGCACTGGATCGTGATAATTTTGAGCTGCTAATCCTGGTTGTATCTTTCTTGAAGAAACTCAGCATTTTTATGGAGAACAAAAATGATATGGTAAGACTCATAGCATTCTAGTGCAATACTGGAAAGGTATAGACTCTGCTGACTTTGTGTGGTTGGAGAGAAGAGGGAGACATCTCTGTCCTTACCCTAAATGTCCATAGTACTGATTATCCTCTTTTGTTACTATTGAGAGAAAAGAAGTACGACATCCAGCTGTAACATACTGCAAAAACTTTTGAAGAACTGTCATCCTGAACAGCGAAGCTACCTCAAAATACGATATGTGAAATTCCAGATTTTCAAGGCAGCAACCCAAAGTCTTGTCATACACCCATTTATGGAGATGCCCATGACCCTTCCCCCATAACTAGACTCTTTTGACACCATATTACTGTCTCTGCCATGTATTGTCTTGGAAAGAGAGGTAGTTACCCTTTTGCAGTTTGCTAGACTAGTTTCCTAATTCAGCATGGTCTTCAAAGGCATCTCACAACTCTTCGTGCTACCAATATTCCTAAGAACTGGAGACAGTGTTATTCTTCTTAAGCTTTTTTTAGGTGAAATCTCAAACTTTTGAGACTGTAGCATTTTTTTTGTGACTTGAAGCTCTAGCCAAGTATCTCCTTTACTGATTTCCCAATGGCTTTTAGTAGATACGTGCCTTCACTTCTGTGCCTTTATGCCAGTTTGTTAAATGAAAATGATAAGTTTTCCTTATCCAAGAGGAAATCTGAGATTAATGTTACCTAGATTGTGAGTTCAAAAGATCTGTGTAAATGCAGTAGAAAATTAATTGCATCTTTGTTACTGGAACTGTCATTCAGTGCATACGCACTGAACACTGCAGACAAGAGGTATCTCCCTTATTTATAGATGGATATCCTATTTCTTAACAAAAGTCAGACACCAAGCATGTGTTTTGGGGGGAATGTAGACTGCTTATCAGGTGAGTGGTCATTGATTTAGTTTATACTTGTGTAGTGCCCTGAAGGACTTGTTTAGGAAAATAAGGATTAGCTCTCCAGCCCACTGATTTGCTGGCATGCATTCTGCATTCCATATGATTTAGTGGAAAAACAAATGAAACAAAATTGTTGAATTTATTTTATTGCTGAGCATTTTAACAGTTTTGGAAAGACTTTTGAAAAGGTTTGTATGCTTCAAGTCAGCTGTCTGAGTGTTTCTTACCGATAATAAAGATGGCACTTTTTTCTCCACAGTATTACTAAAGAAAGCTACCAGTGAAGGAGAAGGTGTTCTAATATTTATATTAGGCAATAACACAAAAATGTTAAAGGCAAAATGAATCAAGATTAGTTGTGCAACACCTCATTCTAAGTAAAACTGAATAATCCACGTATATTTATAGCACATTCTTTCCTTTGGTATTCAAGTGCTATATTAAATTCAAAACAGTCAAGTAGGAGTTCTTGTTATCTGATTGTTTTTGATCAAAGATATCCAGTCAGTTGTTTGATGATTGCACTATGCCGTGTGGGGACAGCATAGTTTCTTTTCTTAGTATTCATTCTGTGGGTATTTATAACTGGAAGGCTAGTTACATACATGCAAAAGTTTGAAGAATGCAAATTTTATGTGCTTCCTTCTGGCCAAAGAAGGAAACCAAAAATGAATGCATTTAAAAGATTATATCAAATAAAAGCAGAGGAATGTTGCTTAAAAGATGATAAAAACTTTCTGAAGTCTTGCCAGTCAATGCTCGGATGTCTCTTCTGGCTGGTAAAGTGAACATGATCTCAGGAACTGATACCACTACTTAGTTCCTGGATTCCACTTTTGAATTGGAAAGTGATATTTGTTTCAAGATGACTTTCTTGCTTTTATTAAATTAACGTACAGGATGGCATGCTTCTTCTGAGAGCACATGCAAAGTTCTATCTAGGGCTTCATTTGAAATGTCTAATGAAAAGTCTCAGATTCTTTTTGGATGCCAGTTTTCTGTCTTTCTTGGTTGGGTATCTCTTTGACTCAAATGTCAGTTGCTCCAGGGTTGTTTGTGTTTGAGTTTAAATTAGTTCCCTCCCCCCCAGTCTAGTCTTGCAAGTGATGTCTTGACCACATTCTTGCAGTATTCCAACTGTGAGGAATATTTCTCAGATATCTGAACTGTTTGGTTCAAAAACTTTTTTAATCAACATTTCCCAGTAACCCAGTCTAGAAGACTTCAACCGCAAAGACAGAAGCAAAGCTGCTTCAGATGAAAACGCATTGGCAGTCACTATTATGGGTACAAATTGGACGTGGATTTGCATATGTGCACATGTGAATATATAATGCACTGAGAGGGCTTTTACTAAGTTTGGATGCATTACGAGCTTTTATTTATCTCGATATACAGGTTGAAATGGATATTGTTGAAAAACTTGTGAAAATGGTACCCTGTGAACATGAAGACCTGCTGAGCATCACTCTTCGACTCTTACTAAATCTCTCCTTTGACACAGGTCTGAGAAATAAAATGGTACAAGTTGGCCTGCTTCCCAAACTCACTGCACTTCTAGGTATGTTTTCTTTTGTTCTAACATAGACGTTTCAGCAGGGACAGTGAAGCTGTTTGCTTGTGTCATGATATAGTGTGCCTAAAAGCTGCTGTGTCACTTTTCTCTTTGCCAAAGAACTTCTTCACTACTCCCAGCTTTTTATCATTCCAGTCATCTTTTCAGCTGCAGGTTTAAATGGAAGTTTAAAATAATGTGGTTCCCAGTAGATTTATTCCTAGGTTCTTCTAAACTGTTGAAGGAGTCTTTTGTCCTTTAAAAGTACCTTTGATAGCTACCTGAAAACCATGGGAGCTGACACATGAGTTATGCTTGTAATTTTGGGGGAGCACCTAGGAAAAATAGCCAGCAACTTGATGAAGCTTAGCTGATTGAGATACCAAAGACTTTTTTTTTTATGAAGCTTGCTAATACCTGTTGCCTCTTGTTACCTTAATAGTCCAGATAGAAAAGTCAGAAATTTCCCAGCTTTATCAGCTTCAACTTTAGATAGTACTGATTTTTTAGATTTTCAACTTAATGGTCTGTTGCTTGTGTTAAGATGTTGCAAGTACTTCGGATACAAGTGAAACTTTTTGTTGTCCATAGGGGAAAGCCATGGAGACAATAAGGAGTTTGGAAAAACCAGAGGATTGTCTGATTTGATCGTTGTTGTACGCTGGAGTTCTTGGGAGGGAGATTTTATTGCTCCTTGTGTGTTCTTTGGCTGATACTATCTAGAGGCTGCTTTGGTAGATACACTAAACATTGAACAGGATTTGGCCATAAGAATTGCTGAGTGCTCATTTTTAAGTTGAGGATCTTGTGGAGTCCTGAATGTATGTAACACTGATGTAAGATGTTGTTAAAGCTTTCTGAGATGCGTGGGGTTTGGGATGTACTAAATCCAGAGCAGCTGGTGTATCCAGATGTGATTGGAACAAGCAGGATGCAACAGTGAAATCTATGAACTTTCTCACCTAACTTTGTGTAGTCTCTTAGGATTGTTTGCTTTCTCAATTTTGCATTCAATCTCAACATGGCCCTACGGCTGTTTAGTGTACAAGTTAATACCATGAAAACTTACACTGCTTTGGAAGCCTTAATCCTATCGGTGATTAATATAATAGCTACCTGATGTATCTTGAAATGCCTCAGATCTTCTTATGCTTTCTGCCCCACAACCATGTCAGCACTTGATATCTTCCTCTGGGCTGAGCTAGGAGGAAGAAGAAAAAAAATGGCATTTGGAACCCCTCCTCTTTATATATATTTTTTTTCCTCAAGACAATGTTGTTTGGCAGTGAAGTAAACTGAAAAGTGGAAGTTAGTCAGGAAATACAGTTCCTCTCATTTGAGAGGATCTGGTTAGGTAGTCAAGTTCAACTTGGATTGTAAGCTTTTTGGAGGAGGAACTTGTCTCTTTTGTTTGTACAGCAGCTAGTGCTGTGGTCTAAGGTTAGGGCTTCTGGGTGCTTGTCACTCCAAGCAATGATATGACACAAATCACTGAGAAGTCCCCGCTCCCAGAGATTCCCCATTTAATATTAGAGTCAGACTAAACTCATCAGTTAAATATCTGCTTTCTAGTGTCTGATTCTAATGTGGAGAGGAGAATTCCTTTTCAAATGCCATTCTCTTGGATTTGTAAGGAAGTCCGTGCAGAAGGCTGTTTAGCTC
>NW_010293311.1:15479-20867 GCF_000700745.2 Antrostomus carolinensis
ACTGTTGGGGTAATCTACAGCAAGTTCCACTAGTACCTACAGAAGCTTCACTGTCTGTTTGGCTCCACAGGTGGTTCTTTCCTTGACTTGGAAGTGTTGGACCCTTTTTTTCTTTTTTCCCCCAGAGAGGCATGTGCTGCTTGCCCTAGCTTCTCCCTGTAGAATTCCTTGATATTTATTTTGCAGTGTGCTGGTTAGAAAATGTAGGTAGAAATATTGTCTATTGTTTCTTAAGCCAGCTCTGTGATTCATTGGACTCTCCTTGATACAGTGGTTCAAATAATTCTCAACTATATTACTTTATGTGTCATGTCTCAGGGAAGCCTGCAACCTTAATAATAAAATAATCATGTGCCAGGTGACCCTTTTATCCAGGTTATTTGGGTATTAAACACACATTATTCAAGTCAGTACCCTTCAGCTTACATTTGCAGGTCACCTTAAAGTGCTAACACACCTCAACAGCTGTTGACAAGTTACCATACAGCTCCTAATGCCAAGAGGTCAAGTTTGTTGACTCAGCCTACTGAAATTTAACATTTGTGCATGCTGTGCCTTTGAGTCTTTAGCACTGGGTTTGAGATGAGGATAAACTAAGTGTAGTAGGTGTTTAAAGGGAGAGTTGAGCTTGCAAGGAGTTCAAGGACAGGATTTGTCAGGCAGTGGTTTAGGGCTGAGCACTGAGGTGACTGCAATCTGCAGTTCTGGAAGATGTGCCACTTTCCCAAGGGACACTTGGTGGCTTGGGAGCAGGAAGGCTGTGCATGTAGGTGGAAGCTGGAAGCAGAGGGGATGGACTGGCTTCAACTGAGCTATCGGGAATGGACTAAGTATGGCATAGATATATTGGAGAAGGACCATCTTCTTTCTTTCCCTCTCACTCCAGAGTATTGAAGCTGCTGTTGAAAGCATGAACATGAGAAATTCCGCTTAGTCTTGGTTTCCATTTTAATTAGCCTTTTCTTTTTAATAGTGCCAATGCCTGCTTCCCCATGTAGCTTTGCCAGTCAACACCACTCGCTAGTTTTCGCGGCTTCTCTTCACAAGTCTGAAGGATTGTATATGACAAGGCTCCTCTTACTCCCTCCAGGCACCCAAGTTAATCAACTACAGCTGATCTTTGTTACGCTCTGAATCTCAAAGAACTGGGTGCAGTTGAGGGAAATTTGACTTCAGACTTGAGATCAGAAGCTGATAGAGGCCTGTGAGATACAGCCTGCTCTATTCAGGTTTTTCCATATGTAAGCTACTTGAAGAGGTATGGAAAGATATTTTGTTGATTTGAGTGACTTCAGTTCTTGAAGGAAACCTTGTAATTTTAGAGTCATTGCAGAGAATGTGTTTTGTACTGGTGGCTTTGCTTTAATACTTTCAAATTATATTTACAACGTGATCTGTGTTCTTTCTACATTCTCTGTGTGAATGCTTTGTGTGCCAGTGTATGTGGCATACATGCCATGCCAGAAGTATGGCTTCAGTGGATTAAGGTGAGAAATGTGAAATCAGTAAGTGGTTTAAACTAGACATAAATGTGAAATGTGGAAAACACAGATTCAGTACCCTCTCATCATCACCTTGGAAGGAGAGACCAAAGCTGCATGCTATAGACTGTTCTGTGGAGGTTTACTTCACTCTTGCAGTGCTCTTATTTTACTTTTCTTGGTATAATTCAAGTATTCTCACTGAAAGGGGGAAACAGAGTTGAACTTTAAGAAAACAGATTCACATCCTTCCTTTATCCCTGGGAATGCTCTTCCACTGTTGGACAAAAGGGAAATGTTAGCCTTTTTCAGAATTCTTCCCCTGGATGTGTTCTTGGTTTCTCAAGTAAATGCCCTGGCAGCAAACAGAAAAAACCAAACATTGTCTACAAGGAAGAATAAAAAAACCTCACTTCTTGTTTGGACCAAAGCCACTTTGTTTTTCAGTTAACAAGCCAAACCAAATACAAAGTTTTTAGTGCAGCTCTCTTAAATATATGCACAGCTTGTGATTCACATTCTTCTAATAAGGGTGCTATTTTGTGATGTGTCTGAGTGGTTTCTTAGCCTTTGTGAAGTGAGACAAATAGTTCTCCATTCTCCATGAGAACAGCAGGCAGTTGGTACAGCAGAACCAGCTGCTGCGTGTGTCATGGTGGCTGCAGACTCCTCTTGGTGGACTCCTGTTCAGAAGGAGCTCCTGGCTGTACGTGGGTGTGGCAGGCAGTGCTGGCATTTCTGTGTCCACCCCTGAATTAGTTACTCCCCTCAAAAGGAAATGAATGGTAGGGAATGGTGCAGAAGCTGTTGCAATGAGAACTGTGTTGCTGCTCAAAAGGTAAAAGGAGTGGCAGGGAGCAGAACTTTTTCCATGATGTGTGTGCTCATCCCTTTGAGCTGCTGGACAGTTCTTAGGTGTACTGAATGCATGTTGTATTGAAATGCCATTCTCTTTTCACTTCCCAGTGCAAGCCATGTTTAAAAAATAAAAACCCAGTATGTTTGGAAGTCAGACTCCAAGTGTCTCTTTTTTGGTTGCTCAGAATTACTAGGTGCTTTTAAAAATCAAGGTCTGATTGAACACTAGTGTCGGTGAACTGAAAAACAGGCTGGTCACAAAACAGAACCAGTTACAAATCTGACCCAAATGGGAGATGAAGTGCAGAACGGTTGTGCCTGTGGCTGTGAGTGTGTTACACAGTGCCAAGGTGATCGACCTCAAAAAGATTTTAGGTGGTGATGAACATACTGGGTTATGTCCAGTGACTGAATTACAGTGACTGAAAGAAAATTGGCTTTGTGTGTGGATTTGTATTCAGCCAAGCAGACAAGTTGTATACAACACTTGGAAATACAGTGTGGTCAGTCCCAAGTAGCAGTAGTATAGATTTGCCAGTCACAGTATGTATTGAGCCTATATGCCTTATTAATGTGAGCATCCTGGCCTGTTGTTCTTTATTTCTCAGTGTTCCAAGACTCAATATCAGCACACTGAGTAGTAGACACCTGGTCTTATGCAGAAGTCTAAGGATTGTGTAGTAGTTTTCAAATGCCAAAATATGTCAAACTCTTCTATTGTATGTGTTCTTTATTTAAGCTGGACGTAGCCAGAGCAGAGAGTGACTTTTGACAGTCTGATTTCGTCCTCACTGAAGAGTCTGTCTTCACTGGGTTCATTGATAGAATTTTTGAGAGTTTTATTATCTAAAATCTTTTCTAGAAACTGTTGAAATTCCTCTGATATTTTCACATTCTTTTTAAGTTAGGTTTAATGAGCAATCAAAGAATTGCCAAACAGTTCTATGTTGGGTTTCTTAACAATCAGGTCTTGATATGGTATGTGGCTGAGCTGGATTATATGTTGACTGCTGTTTAAAAACCCAAAAAGTACTTTGCTCTCTAATTAACGGACTGCTGTGGGTTTTTAATGTTCTATTCCTTTTATGAAAGTTTCTTTTAAGAAGGCTTAAAGTAGATGTGTTCTCTTTATGAGTTCACTTGGCCTTTTTGTAATGAACTTATTATGGAGCTTCACACATCTGTTGAAAAATGGAGCTTCTTATAGGCTACTGCAGTGTTTTTTCTAACTTTAATAGGCCTCGTTTATCCTATAAAGAAACATACATTTTCTTACCTGATCAAGTGAGCAAACAATGGGGGTCAGATGTGGCAAAGACCCTAACAGAAAGCACATGTCCAGCCATCAGAGTGAGGTAAAGTCATATCGGGATTGCTTGAAGTTATTAATGGCAGTAAAATTTATGCTTCCTCCTGTTTTCCCAATTAAATTGAGAAACCTTTTTTTCCTGAGGTGGCTCTGCAGCAGCTGGTTCCAATACTTGTTGTGTGAATATTGCCTGGGGTGTCTCCATTCCTTTATAGTAGAGGCTGGCTGAAGCACATTAAGTAACAGTTCAACTACAGGGACCAGTCTGTTGGAAAGCAGTAATTATTAAGAGATTTATTTTAATGGCAGTTTTTTATCATTTGTGGTGAGTATGGCCAAGGCTTAAAGAAAAACAACGTGCAACAACAACCAAACAAAAAAAACCCACCAAAAGAAACACAAACCATTTCTAAACATGTGACTAATAAATCCTTTTTAGAAGTGCAAATAAACCTAGCGTGTCCTACTGACTTAAGGAGAGTGTTGGGTGCACAATGTGTGTTAGAACCCAGTGCTTATTTAGATATCTTAACTATGGATTAGAAAGCAAACTTTAGTAATCCTAAAGACAGATTGACTGTTGAGAAATACAGAACTCAAAGTAGAGAGACTTCAGTATCACTAATGTTGTGTTTGAAGCAGAAATAGAATCACAGCTAACTTTTTTTAAGGCAAAAGCCTTCACAATATCCGTGCTTTGTGCTACTGGTCAATTGCAGCAAATGATCAGGAAAGAATAACTGAAATTCATAACATCTTTTTTTTTATATAAGCTTACAAGTTTTTGAAGCCTTTTGTTTAAGATTTTTCTGACTCCTATAACACTGTCCAGAGTTGGAAATTGTTTCTCTATTTTGTAGCTATTACAGGTGGATCCTTGCTAATCTGATCCTTTCACTCAATCTTTAACTGTTCAGGTGAGTGAAAGCTCATTGCTGTGGTGTGCTGCTCACAAGTGCACATTTGTATTTAGCTGTGTTAATAGTGTATTTGGTGTAATGCAAAGAACTAACTTCATGAGCACTGACTGAAAACAAAAATGCTTATGGCAGCAGCAAGGACAGGAGTGGGGAGATGGCAGCAATCTAAAGATGAGAGAGCCAAGTTGCTGGAAATTCACTAAACTATTGAATGGGAAGGATCCCTTGAGCCAGTATTTCTCCTGTGGAGCTTATGATATTGTAACTGCATAATTAATTGAATTATTTTATTTGTTTCTTTTCATATTGCAAAAGCAAATTAATACTTAACAGTAAAAAGCAAATCTAGTCTTCTATGCGGACTGTTGACATCTGAAGGCTTTGCAGGGCATAACTTGGATGCCTAAAGTGTGACAGAACAGAAACAACCAGCTCTAGTTTCTTGGAAAATCTCCATGAAGAAGAGGTGGGGCACTTCTACTAGTCTTCCTAATCTATAGTAAAATCTTCATAAAGCCTGTGTGGGGGCCAGGACAGAAGAGAGGAGCACCTTCTCCAGAGCCCTTGTGAAACATGCAGGCAGAGGGGTGATCTCAAAAGATCATGTGGAACAATTTTGCAGGTGTAGTAGACCCATAGATCCCAAGGTTTTTACAAGGTCAGATGTAAGGGGGAAGGTTACAATCTGCTTTCCCTTTTGGAAATGTGCTCAGCTTTGTGCTTCAGCAACTTTGAAACATAGGTAAAACCAGTTTCCATTTCAATGTGGTGAATCATCCGTTGCTTGAAGTGAAAGGTAGCACCCTGCGTTATTTTTTTT
>NW_010293311.1:20884-35420 GCF_000700745.2 Antrostomus carolinensis
GGAGCATTTTAAAATCCAGCTGCCCCATCCGTTCAGAACTGAGACTGCTCTGCCATGGCCCTGTGCACACACAGAGCAGGAGCATGGAAAACCTGCTGCTCTTTCCATTCCCAGTGATTTCCAAATGGGAAGATTGGAAGCGTGCTTTTAGAGCAGAGAAGTCTGAATATTTTCTAGTAATTGTAACTGGAGTAGTTGATGTAGTTGAATGAAATAGAGTGCAGATATGGCAAAAATGATGCACGTCTTTTATAAATTTCTGTTTAATTGTGTGGCATTTAATTTATATAGCTTGGTGAGGGCTTCTAAAGGAACAGTGTTGCATGGAATTTTTTCTACCTTCTTTGGAAGTGGATGTTTTCATAGTTTGATTCCAACTAAGAACAGCCTCTTCTAATTTCCAGTTTCTTGTAATTACGGTAGTTAGTTAATTTTGTCTCTTGCTTTCTTGCTTGGTCATAGCCTGACCCAAAATGTATTTTGTGAAGAAAAGAGAAGTAACTTTATCTTCTTCCTTCAGGGATAATCCTGTTGCCTCCTGTTTTCTCTCTAATCTGAACTTCTAATTGATTTATCTCTGGTTTGTGCAGGATGGGATATTAAAACAAATCATGTTCCAATTTCTGTGTGAATTCATATGGGTTCAAGCATGATTGGTTGTAGGATATCTTAAATAAATGTGACTTTTTTTTCTGTAGGAAGATCAAGCCTCAAAAAAGGACATACTTAAATTTAGCTGTATGTTGTCTAGCCAGTGGCTGTGCTTTGTTGTCTTTTATGAGCAGCAATACTGCGGTGAGGTGTTTACTGTATATTTTTCAGTCTATCTTGCACAGAGGACCAGGCAAAGAAACTGAGCCTGGGGCTCCAGATGTGCAGCTTCATTTTTGTCTACAGCTGTAATTTTAAATAACTCAACCTAAATTAGTCATTTATTAGTCCTTTGGCTTAGGATTCATCGTTTTAATTCCTTGTATCCATGTTTCATATGTGGCATGTACTTAGTTCTTTAGGGGAAGGAAAAGAAACCAACCAACCAAACAAAAAAACCAAACCAAAACAAGAAAAACCTCACCAAACAAACAAATAAAACTCCAACCATGGCGAAACCGTGCCAAAACTCAGGGTTTTAAGTTAGGCTTATGGTATGAAGCCAGTTCCAAATAAACTAAAGGTGGCACAAGAAGGGTTATTAGTGTGTAATTAATATCATAATGTATTATTTACAATGCCTAGTCTCCTTGAGTTTGAGCAGATTTGAAAATTCTTTCAGGTTTTCTTGATAAAATAAACTGATATATCCAATATGATTTATATTTACATATGTAAATCAAACCAATATGTGTCTAAACCACACATGGAGTAACTTAGTCCAACTGTTTCAGAGCTGGTTGCAAAGAATAATATGGGATAGAGGTAAGCAGTGATACCTTTCCATCGCTTTTTTCCTAAGATCACTGCTAATTATGATACATGTGAATAAAGTCTTGATTTCAGTGTTTTCTGACAGCAGTTTGAGGCAGCATATAGATCTGATACTCAGTTTGTGACATTTTCATCCATGTAGATTTCTTATTTGCCTAATTCTCCAGCAGATTTGGCTTGAGAGTATGAGAGCTTGAAAATGAAATGAAGATTCACTCTGCCATTTTAATAGGTATTTACCTTCATTTGTGTTCTGGTTTTGATTTAGTGTAGTTAATGTTTTGCACACGAGTTGGATAGGGTGTATTTCATATCATATAATGTGGAGACATTGACAATTCCATTAGAAATTATGGCTACTTGAATTACTGATCGTGTTCCATTTGAATAATTTAGTCCATAATTCATATTCACATTTTTACTTTAGCATTTGAAAGCTGAATGCTGTTGCTGCAACTCAGATTGGCATTTTGTTATCGCAGAGCCAACAGAGGATTTTTTCATTTTAAGCTCACAAACTCAACCAAAATGTAGGACCTGATCTCGTGATTGAGAAATTGTATTTTTTTTCTTTAGCTTCTGCTACTATTTAGATCTTTAACCTTAGTAAGAACTAGACATGGAATTCAGGCACTGGTCCACAGAACTGGCACATGGCTTCTTATTAATGTTCAAAGGCTAAAAATCTGAAGCCATTTTGAACTCAGAACCCATCATGTATTTATTTCCCTCTCTAATTTGCAGAAAACTAGTTGTGAAAACAGCCCGAGGGACCTGATATTTTTCCATCCCAGCTGCTCCAGCTGAACTACAGCTGCAAAAAAAAAAAAAAATCTAAGTATTGTTTCTATAAACTGTTGAGTGTATTTTATAACACAATAATTCCCACAAAATCAGTAACTGCAGTTAATGACCGGTTTGTTAGGGCATTAACTGCACTCAGCTGGGAGTGACCAATTTCTCTGGAATGGCTGTATAAGAACTAAGGATAATTCAGTAACACTTTCAAATAATTATTTGGTTAATTAATGGTAAATTCTTGTGGAAATCCTATCAAAGTACTTGTGACCCCCACATTTAATATCCAATGAGTTCATTATGATTCATGTTTTATTGCCATAAATACCAGAAGAATCCATAATGACTAGGCCATTATTTTCCAGGGCTCCCCTTACTGCTTTAGGCCATTTGGCTGTTCCACCTTCAGTCATAAAAAAACTTGATGCTCAAAACTACCAGCATTTTTAGGCCACAACTTTCTGGCACCTCACCAAAACTTTGGTGATTTTTATGAACACGTTTGTCAGAGATCTGTTTTTTTTTCTTTTCTTTTCTCTTGCTTTTTCTATTTAGGGGAAATAATTGATGCCTACTGTACCAGTTCATAAGGAAGTCTTTCTTGCAGCATCTGCTTTTCTTGTGTGGCCTTCAGTAGTGGTCAAAAATAGCAGAAAAGGTATCACTTCCATGCTTTGGAAAACTGTTCTCCATCCAGGTACTGGGCAGAGTTGGAAGTTTTTATAGCCAAGTCTCTAAACAGTGGTTGACTTAAGGATTTATTCATAAGCATTAGATGAGTATAAAAATAATTTAAAAAAAAAAATTGGTACTGGCATATTCAAGTAATCATTAATAGCTGCCAGTTTATATTTTGGGGAGTGAGGTCCCTATGTAAAAGGATGGCAGTTGACTTGATGGATTTTTAAAAATCTGCCACTTCTTACCCTTTTGTACAATCTTCAGCTGCAAGATGATGTTTAGTGTTTAAAAGGCTGTAGCTGTTGAATCTGTTCTCTTCCTAATCTCCAACAAACTCGTTACGCATGGTTTCCAGTCAGCTTTCCAATAGGCTGTGTGCTTCCTGATTGAGTGTGAGATTAACAGTTGCATTAAATCATGCTGGCTGTGCTTAGAAACAACCACCTCCTCTTGATTTTCCTGAAATGTTTGATTCTTTGGACCATGACTTGCCACTGTTTTGCATGAGAACTGAAAAAAGTGAGGAGGTTCTGCTTTTTCTCCAACAAAGTGCTTCCATGGGGAAAGTGGGACAGTGAAACTTGCAGAGATCAGCCTGAAATTCATTCCTTTCTGGGAAATTAAAATTAAATGAAACTTAAAATGCGTGCACTGTTAAATACTTAAAAGCAATTTTAGTTGCACACTGTTTTCTTTTCGCTTTAGTTCTGTAGTTTATTTTCATCTTCAAGTTAGTGGAATTAAGCTTGTTTTTTTTCTTTTTTCTGTTTACTCACAATTGAAAAATGCTTCCTTGCTGAGCCTGTGCAATAAGTGCTTGTGACTTAAATGCTCTAAACCCTTCTCTGTTCCCTGTGTTGATAGTAGGACAGGAGAATTCAGAGAAAATGGGTCAGTTAACTGCAAGAAGGAATTTAAATTCAGCTCTTCTTTTTGAAGCTATAGCTGCCTTTACCTTTGTCTGCCGTGAAATCTGCCTTATGGAACATACTTGGGGAGAATGATTTAAGTGCCAGCCATTAAAGCTCAACTTTTAAAGAGTTCATTTGGATAAAAGAAATTGATTTGAATTCTAGATATTCTTCACACTTTAGATTGAGTATCTAGGTCTTTTTCATTATTTTTGGTAGTTTAGAAACTGAGGCAGTGCTGTCATTCAGCCCTGATACCAGAGGCATCAGAAAAGGTTATTGTGACAGGCTGAACCTTTGGAAAAAAGGGGAGAGAAAGTTATGCAAAGAGTTTCTTCTCAAAAAACAGAAGGCCTTTGCTGCTATAGTAGGCTATATTATTTGAAAATAAGCTACTAGAATTGCCAAATGCCAGGAAACTGCTACTGCTACCAAATGAAAGACTTTACCTTAGCTGGTGCTTTATCTTAGCACAAATGAAGCTTGTAAAAATAAGGAGGGGAAAAAACCAACATGAAGGACAGAGGTTAAGGAGATATAAAGTAGCATCATTCTTGTGGACTACCTGCCAGTTCATACCTGAAGGACTGGTCCAACATCACTCTAATTTGTTTTTCCTGTTGCTGTTTTAGGGAGCCAACTTTCCTCCCTTTTATACTTGCTGACTTTTACCTTGCACTTCACATAGTGTTTCCACTTCCAGCAAAGTGTAATTGTAATTTGAGTCTTAAATTTGAGTCTTGATGTTTGAGTCTTAAATAGAGACGTGGAAAGAAGTGTTAAGAGCAGTGTAAACAGCTGTTTTTTCCTAGCCTCATGAAATTTGAAGGCGTAATTTACTCCTTAAACTTTTATATTTGCTTAGGAGAAGCCTTTAGCTCTATGTATGGGAAGTTCTTTTAATTAAATTGCTGGATTTAGAATGTCACTACAAGTGAATGGGTAGGTAAGATGACCAGTCACAAGAGAAACACAAAAGATAATAAACACTTCATTTTGTTTGCTTAAAACAGAGTGTGTGTGCTTTAGCAACTATAGTACTGTCTGTGCTTTTATTTTAATAACAGCCAGAGTAGCTTTCAAATTTGGGCATTATCCTTTCTCCAGCTGTTAAGTGCGTGGAAGATTGTGGTACAAGTCACGTTTTTTCAAAAACAGGTAAGAATCCAGAAGGATCTGAAAGGTCAGCTGTGTTTTTAGGTTTGGCATGGGGAAAGAATACTTCACTGTTGTGTGGCAACTGCCAGAAGGGTTTCATGGGTCTTTTTTGGTAATTCAATTTTGAAAAAAGGCATGCATGTGCATTCTCAGGGTAAAGGCATCATATCCTTACTGCTTAAAGGAAATTCCAGCTCCCAATGATGTATGCAGAAAAAAAATTTAACTGTGTTGTTTGCTGTTTGAGGTCTTGATGCTTTGCCAGGGTGTTAAACAGATAGGTTCTAACTTAGCTTTAAATAGAAGTGTGAGGTAGGGTATTTCTAATCAGTTGTATAAGAACTGTGAATACATTGTGAGTTGGTGACCTTATTACATCCTGGTCTAACTAATACAAACGTTCAGATGAGTGTTTTATCCCATATATAGCCAGTACCCTGCTAAGGTTGGGCTGGAGGAGAGCTCGAGAGAATACTCAGTCCGGATTTCAGCAGTGAGTCAGGATCAAACACGTCTGTGTTGTTCTTAAACATTTGTACGTTTGTCTAAGTTGGTTTTAGAGACCCTTTTGGTTAAATATTTCACAGCCTGCTCACACTAACTGCTCCAATTTTTCTTGAGAATCTTTTTCTCTTTGGTAAGTATTAATGTGAAAATATATTATTGTTGTCTTTGAAATGTACGAAACACAAAAGGCACCCACAGGATGATATTATTTAGGATAATAAAACAATTAGTATGTGATTTACTTGAAAGGCACTGGATTCCTTCTGTGACACTTTTTACTGGTAGTTCTTATTTTTCTCTCTTTGGTGCATTCTTTATCATTTCTCTTGGAGACAAGCTTCTTGTTTCACCAGGAATATCTAAGCTAAATTGACATTACTTTTGATATTTAATTTCCTAGCTGCAGACTGATGAAGGATGGCCTTTTTTTTCTGGATGGCCTGTCATTATTGCGTTCTTTTCACAAAATATATTCCTTGCAAAGTGGGGTTAAGGAAATGTTTTGAGGTGCTGGGAAGAGGGGGAGTAGTTAACATTGCCTTTTTCCCCTCCTTACACAAATACTTGGCTCAGTTGGATAGACCAGGCAAGACACTTTCATTAGTGTTGCATTTCTCATTCAAGTTTTCCCTCTATTAGCTCGGATTTTTGTGCTTTTTGTTTCCCTCCTTTAAATATTCACAATACCTAAAATACTGGGATTCTATTAATACAGATTTTTTTTTTTTTTCCTCCTTCTAGCAAATGAAAACCACAAACAAATAGCAATGTGTATTCTGTATCACATAAGCATGGATGATCGCTTTAAATCGATGTTTGCATACACTGACTGTATCCCACAGGTATGTGCTTCCATATATGCTGAGGTGGTAAGAACCAGCTTTCCCGGGTGCTGGGCTCTTCCTCACTCATAGCAGAGCTCGCACTGACACCCGCAGGTGGAAGTGGGAACGACCACGATGCTGAGGAGTTGGGAGTGAGCTCATGGGGCAGTCTCTTTTAAAGGACCCCAGTAAAAGGATGGGTGACACGTTCTCTGTCAGTGCTGCTAACACTGGAGCTGCAGCAATGAACTGGTCAAAATACAGGTGACCTGATGAATTTCTACACAAGATCAGGAATGCTTGAAAGAGATTAAAGATTGTGCACAGCAGGTCCTTAGGGAACCTTGTGGAAAGTATTTCCTTTACTGTTTTGGAAGGCATTCTTTTCTGATCCCATTGGGTATCAAAATTTCAACGTCTCCAGTGTTACAGGATATGAACTGGAAACCAGCCAAGCAGTGTTATGTTGCTGCATGACAATTCCTTTTCCAACTGCAGGCATATACAACAGGGGAGACTTGAAGACTAAAGAATGCTCTTCACCAATCTTTCATGCTCAGTTTGTTGCATAACATTTTGTCTCCAAACATAGTCTTTGATCCAAGCACAGAGACAATATCACGGGGTTTTGGGGTTTCTATGTATGTTTTTTATGTGTTTTGTTCTTTGATGGATTTTGGGTTTTGGTTGGGTTTTTTTTTTTTAACAAGTACCAAATCCTCTCTTACTGATCTTTTTCTCAGTCCTGGTGAGGCTGGAGTTGAGAAAGCCTGTGTTGCATAAATGTAAAAGCTCTCCGGTAGCTTTTTCAGAATTGCACCACGCTATCTCCTTTCCTGCCAAACATGTTTTTAACATCAAATACATCCAGAATGGGAAGTTGCCATGGAAAGTTTTCGGAATGTTTCTGGTTATTATCTCATGACAAAAATGGTGATGTTTTTCCAAATACAGGAGGATTTTGGAGAATAGAGAGGGAAGAACTGCTGGGAATAAATAGTATATGTTACAAAATGGTCTTGTAAACATCCTGCTGACTGCCTTTTCTGCCACAAGAAGCAGCTATATGTTAAAACATTTGCATGATATAAGGGATGTGCTTTGTTCTGAGCAGTTACCAGCCAAACCAGAACTCATGCTCTGTGTTTCAGGGCTCACTCATGACGTGCTTTCAGGGAATCTTGGCCTGGCTCTTGGATCCCCGATGCTAAATGTAAAGAGCTGTGGAAACTTCAGTGATATCATACTCTGAGCTTTGGGGAACATCATTGTTCTGATAGGCAGTGACTGCTCAAACCAGTGCTTGCAGAGTGGTATCCAAAGACTAGTGGAGCAGGAAAAATGTCCACCACCTTCACTGGACTTTGGCTAAAACTATAAAATTTGAAGAATATCTTTTATTGATGCTTCAGTGGTCAATGTTAATTATTCACAGATCAGTCTGCTACCTGTTCAGAAAGGACAAGCTGGACAACCAGAGCTTAAATTTTATTAGTGAGTGTTCAAAATTAGGACAGTTATTAAGGAAGAGAGATGGAGCAGAAAACATGGGGAAGTGGATAAGGCATCAGGAGAAGAAAATGACCTTTTGAAAAGGACTCCCTGCCATCTGATTCTACCCTGGAAAACCAAATTCTCTTTTCAATAGTAGTATGTGCCCTTCTGTAGGTATGTTTTCTTTTCAGGAAAGATGTACATCTAAACAGGCAAATAACCAGTAATGAACCTTTAGCTGTTGGAGAAAGTGACTGGAAAATCAATCCCCTGTTGTTGTTATGAACAGGCAGAGTGCCTGCCAGGGGCTTGCGCGTGCTGTCCCAGGTAAACATCCTTGTGGATTGCAGGAGTTAGTGGGTGCTATTCTAGTAACAGTTAAAAGTGAGTATTAACAGTTCATTCTTGTTTAGACCTCAGCAATGCGTGTTTTGTTTAAATAGGTGCAAATGCCATCCAGATGCTTATAAAAGCCTTTATTGGTAATAACCTGGCCAATCAAAGGGCATGGTTAGGCAGTGATGTCATGGTGATATTTAATATTTTACCACAGAGCAGTGTGTAAGGTTCTCTGCAGCTACCCACATGTTTTCCACCACGCTTGTCCTGTTTGGCCCCTCTTTGATCTATAAGCTTCTTTTCAGCTTAATGCTGGTAAACGTCCTCTCTTGACAGCACCCTTTGCTCCTGTCCGCCATTATCTGCTGAAGTTCAGAAACCAGAGCATCACTTCAAACAGCAGAGTTGGGGAGTAGCCGGTCAGGAGAGATTCCTGAGGCATGCAGTTCTGGCATAATCATTCAAAGATGTTTGAGCTGGGCTTGGGGAGGGGGTTGGACAGAGGTGTACGTGAACAGAGAGCTGTGGGGGTTGGCCTCTGGTCACTGGTAAATAAGTGAAGGCAGGTGCCAGAGAGTCTAGACACAGTGATTTCAGTCCTGGTCTGTGGTATCTGATACTCAATATGGGACTTGTCTGATTGAACACTACTGCCTCTTCATTGCACATGCTGCAGTCTTTTTACTGCCTTCCTGTTAAATCAGTAAAAGATGACAATGGACGTAGTAAAAGCAGAACAAATTTAATTTTAATATTTCCTATTTGGCAGCAATTACTCTTCCTTTTGAAGTGGCACAAGAAGCAATCAAATTAAATGAAGACATAATGGGAAACATGGAGCTCGTACGAAACTATTATTTTAAAATTTGAACGGCTTTAATTGAAACTGGATATATTTTTTCTTTTTATAGAGAAGTAGTTCAGTAATTAACAGTGTAATCCCATCTTGTTAAACATCTAATTTCCACAGATTTTGTATTGTGTAAGTAATGAGAATATTTCCCTTCAAATTTTTTGAAGGGTTTTAAAAATCTGTTTTTAAAGGTTTTGTAACAGAAAGAGTTGCAGGGGGTGATTTTTTTGAATGCTCATGTTCTACTTGTTAAGTGGGAACTTTCTTCTCTGGTTAATTCACTCTTGTGTGACTGTCAGACTTACGGATTGAATAACCGAGGGATTTTATGAGTTCTTAAAACAATCCAGGGAAACCTGATTCTACCTTTTTAAGAAAGAGAGGAAGAAATCAGTGATAACTTTTTGAATTAGTACATGAAAGTACCAGAAAAAGGGATGAATATGTTGTAACCTAAATATGTTGGGGTTTTTTGTTTTTGTTTTTAATTTGGGGTCCATTGGGAATGACAGCTGCTATCTGCTAATAGCAATACCGAATTGCTGTAGTGAAGTACTTGGGAGTGAAATTCCTGCAATCCTATTGTTCCTTTTTTCCTCTGCTCTAAATGGGTTGTTTACCCACTTTCTCTAGTGTTTAATGCCTTCCAAGCTGTCTTTCCACCAGGGGGCAAGCACACAAATATTGAATGATGAGTTGTTGCTTTCTTTTCCCCCCACCCCTTTTTGACACAAACTGAGCTATTTTTTTTTTTTTTTTGTATCTTACCTCCCGCTTGTTTTTAGGTTGAGTTGTTTCTACTTCCAGTAATCTCAGTCTTGTCATCACACTGCTTTGCATTATAATCTTGATGTGTTTTATGAACTGAGCAGGTTTTAGGGGCAAATAGGGTGATGTCCTGCAGCCCCTTAATGAGGAAGTCGTGCAACCTGTCTGCCAGGGTTAGAAACGGAGAAAAAGGAATGGATGTATTTGTCTCATGTTTGTTATTCAATATGCCAGTTCAAAATATATTGTTATTCAATATGCCAGTTCAAAATATATTTTATTAAATGTTTATATTGGCTGCCCAGGGAGGTTGTGGAGTCTCCTTCTCTGGAGACATGTTATTCAGTATGCCAGTTCAAAAAAATGTTTATTAAATGTTTATATTGGCTGCCCAGGGAGGTTGTGGAGTCTCCTTCTCTGGAGACATTCAAGACCCGCCTGGACGCCTTCCTGTGTGATCTCATTTAGGTTCCTGCTCTGGCAGGGGGATTGGACTGGATGATCTTCTGAGGTCCCTTCCAATCCCTGATATTCTGTGGTTCTGTGATTCTGTGAAGACTGGATAGCCTGTGATGTAATGGACAACACAGGCACTAGGTGTATAAAATAATGGCAATCCATAGGTTATTTGCCTAAGGAATCATGTGGGAATTCACTGACACTTACTGAACAGTTGGAACAGGATTATAGGCAGTTGTCTATTTACAGTAACCCAGGGTGTTCTGTCCCATTACCAAAAGACTAGTACTGAGAAGTCCTTGGTCCATGGCAGAGTTCAGCTCTAGCAATGGGAGCTGCTAGATAAGGCATGAGATAAGGCATATTGCTGCAGATACAGCTAATCTACATATCAGCAATCTCAAAGCAAAACAGTAGTAGAATTATTCTGCAATTAAGTATCTGTTTAGAGTCATAATTTTATTAAACAACCAGATATTAATCTGGCTTTCTGTGGAACCAATTTTTTTCCTATATTAAGTCTACCTAAACTTTCAAAACAGATTTATCCATTCACAACTTTCAAAAAAGAGTAAAAATAACAAATTCAATGGTAATAAAATGTAACTAACCCCAGTTAATTTAAAGTGATGAGTGACTGCCATTTTTGGCACTTTATAAGCATTGTTATCCTCAAATAATGGAACTATACATCTGATGTCCTTGACCTTTATAACTTTGCTGCTACTGTAGAAATGCTGAATATTGATGTTTTTGTTGTTTTTTTTTTTTTTAGAAAGAACAAACTACTGTAGTTGACATAACATTGCTCTTCTAATGCTATAGAAAGATTAATGACTTAATTGTACCTGTGTTTCTTGGCAGTTAATGAAGATGCTTTTTGAATGTCCAGATGAACGAGTTGACATGGAACTTATTTCTTTCTGTATTAACCTTGCTGCTAACAGAAGAAATGTACAACTTATCTGTGAAGGTAGAGATACTGAGATTTTACTGTTTTCTTCGAGATGACGATACTTTATATATATATTTTCATATACACTTACATATAGAAATTATTTATATTTATTTATAAATTTATATATGTGTATGTATTTTTTAAAATTAATATACACCTATTTGGGTAAGTCTTGCAAGCAAATAGCCATATTCTCCCCAAAATTGGTCCTGGTGACACTGAATAGCCACACATGCCCACCTCTCACATGTGCATGTAGTTCTGTAAAGCACACCGATGACATTACTCTGGGAAACTATGACTGTGTGGAGAGATAAAGATTTTGTTCTACTCAGTGCTTGAAATCCATCTTCAGCTAATCAGTCTTTCATCTACCAGTACCAAATCAATAGCATAGTGATGTCATTTAGTTGTGTATTTCCATTATTTATTTATTTTTTTTTTTAATTGAGCTTCTTTTGGGTTCTGGTGTTTTGTATTTTGTTACATGGTATAGCTGGGTTCTCCATTTCATTCAGGAGCCCTCTAGATTGCTTTTAAAGTGTCATTGTTTTCATACTAGCAGTTTTAAGTGGAACATTATTATTCAGTAGCTTTAATTTTCACTTGTGCTCAAAGTTTTCACTGTGAACTACTGCAATAAATTACTAGACCTCAAAAAGGGACAGTTGCAACCAGTGGATCCTGTGGCCAGCAGTTCCACTTTAAAACTCTGTGCGTGGCTCTGTAGAAGGGGGAGTAGGGAGATCCGATTTTTATATTGAAGGTACCAATGAAATTCAAGCTAGTAGCACTTATTAGATAGGCAAGGTGATCTTTTGGGAACAGAATGGTAACAGTGGGACTTACCCTGTGTAATCAAGTACTTCAGACCTGTGTGTGTCTGTTATGTATATTCCCACGTTGTGTTCTACAAGACTGGTAAATAACCTTTTAAAACCATAATGATGTATTTATTGCATGGAGTGGGGAGAGAAGTCTCTGAGCTACGACCAACAGCTGTGCTGTGCTCTCCACTAACTGTTCTTGATGATAGGATAATGGTTCAGATCTAGAACCTTTCTTGGTCTGAATAGATAACTAAGCACATCTGATGCATTTAGCTATTTATCTGACTTTTTAAGTGTCCCACCAGTACGTATGGTCATAGTAGTTGTTTTAGAGAAGATACAGAATTATACAGAGCAGGTCTTTTCTTTTCAACTTAAACTGGGAAGAAGAAATAGTTCCTGTCTAGATTCTTCATTTTTTCCTTTAAACTTTTAAAAGTTAAAGCTGTTTTTTTGTGTGTGCATGTTGTTGTTTTTGATAGGCCAGTGCTTTCCTAATGTTTTTAATTTGAAGGATTTCCGAAGTGTTTGTTTCTTTTCAGGAAATGGTTTGAAAATGCTAATGAAGCGAGCTTTGAAATTTAAGGACCCATTGTTAATGAAGATGATCAGGAATATTTCACAACATGATGGGACAACTAAAAGCCTGTTTATTGTAAGTACTATCTATTACCTAATGTGATCTCTGATTTTTCCTACTGGAAAAGACTGGCTTTGCAGAGCTGCTGTGTTTTGTCTTTACAGGATGTCCAGTTTTTTTCTTGGCTGTCATGGGTTGATTTATGTTTTGTTTTATAAGGTTATCTTAGGTGGTAGGTCAGGGTTTGGATCCCTCACTACAGGGAAAGCAAATCTTAAGCTGTATCTAGTAAGTCCTTGTTCCAAAACAAACACAGAAAACCAAGCAAACAAACAAAAATCAAAACATAAACCACCAACTGCTGTGGTGTACATCATAACAATTAACAGTTATTCTGAATCTCTGCTTTTAGAGCTAGAGGGCAAAATAAAGCGCTATTGACTTTGTTGCTTTATTTTTAAAATATTTTTTAATAAAAGATATTTTAAAATTTTGAATACTTAATATTCAGTTAACTGTGTAGATCCACTCTTTCAACAGGAGCAGGGGAAACACAGCATCTTAATTGTGGAAATTTTAAATGTACTGTTTAAATGAGGATTGAATATCAAATCGTCTTAATGCAGTATGGGATTAGTAAGTGGAATTTATGATTCCCCTGTTCATGTCCCCAGAAAATCTGGTAGTTATTTCTTAAAGCCTCTAGGAGGAGGACTCCGTTACTGTCACTCATGCGGTATGATGTTCGCTATCTTCTTTCCCTTATTTTCTAACAGCTTTCTTAAACTATTGTGTGTAGTAGCTACTTTTGGAACATCTGAACAAATGATCTACATCTCTTGAAAGTGAAAGGATGGAGAGGAAGAATGCTAAAATGTTTTCTTGGTTCATTCTTCAACTGAAATTGAAACTGCCTTATTAGCCCTCATTTTAGGAGAAAAGTCTCCTTAGTGTTCTTTTGAGAACTAGTTTTGATTTGACCAAATTGTGAGCTCTTCAGAACCCCAGAGTATTCACCTGTAATGTTTATTGCTGTATTTTCTCTAGGATTATGTTGGTGATTTAGCAGCTCAAATATCAAATGATGAAGAAGAGGAATTTGTGATTGAATGCCTGGGAACACTTGCAAATTTGACCTTACCAGATCTGGACTGGGAACTTGTGCTGAAAGAGTACAAACTGGTCCCCTACCTCAAGGATAAGCTAAAACCAGGTCTGTACAGAGTTTGGTTAGACTTTCAAAGTAGAGTCACTCGAAGGATACTTAAAGTGCTCTTTCAGAGTAGAGTCTATTTACCTTTATAGTCTGTGGTTGTTCAGGGAAACAACACTGAAGAACAGAATTATATCTACACATAAATATAAAACTGGCACAGGATTAAGAATTTCTAAGAGGTAATACTTTCTGCCCTCTGGCTTAACAGGTTCTGCAGAAGATGACCTCGTTTTAGAAGTGGTGATAATGATTGGAACAGTTTCTATGGATGACTCTTGTGCTGCTCTGCTGGCTAAATCTGGAATCATTCCTGCACTCATTGAGCTTCTAAATGGTATATTGCTGTGTGACTTTAGGTCTTGTTTTTCAGAGAAGTTTAGTTGATGTAGCTGGGCTGTAACTGAATGCACCATTCATCTTCTCTTGCAAGGCAGGGATAGGTGTTTTGTATGTGACAGGAGAAGCAATTACTCGGTTACTGATAGATACAAACTAGTGGTATAATAGATGTGATTTTTTCCCACACCTCCACAACTCTTGCTGCAATCTCTGGTCTTTCTGCCTGACTGGAGCAGGGAAGAAAACACTCATTTTGTGTTGTCAGGAGATGAAATCCCACTCATACCACTGAACTGTCTAGCTGACATGTAAGAGCTGGGATTTCTCTGAGCATCAAGAGCTTCTAGTTGTGAGATCTGAAACTCTGTTGGTTTTTTTTTTTTCCTTGCAGCTCAG